>NC_069501.1:1091614018-1091909018 GCF_027579735.1 Bombina bombina | reverse complement strand
ACCTAGTCCTACCAGGAGCATGTCCGGTTCTGCACCTTTACCTCAGCGTTAAGGAGGCGATCATAATCAGTGCAGAGGGTTTTTGAACCATGTGGGCATTTACTTTGAGATGTTACCTCAGGTGTTTCCCTCTTACAGAGCTAAGGTGGGATTTCTCATCTCGTTACTCTCTGACACAGCTCTTGCCTGGGCTAATCCCTTGTGGGAGACTAATAAACCTGTGATTTCAAATTACCCTGAATTTGTGGCCTCCTTTCGAAGGGTATTTGATGTTCTGGCTCGCTCCTCCTCTGCTGCTAAACGACTCATGAGCATTCAGCAATGTACAAGATCTGTTGCTCAGTATGCCATTGAGTTCCGTACTCTTGCCACAGAGGTAGGTTGGAACAATGAAGCCCTTGTTGCCGCCTTCTTTCATGGGCTCTCTGATGCGATTAAAGACGAAGTTGCTGCCAGAGATTTACCAGAAGATCTCGAGGCATTGGTGTCTTTTTTTTATTCTAATTGACATCAGACTAAGTGAGAGGCCCTCTTTCAAGGAGCGCTTGCGGAAGCCTCCTGTTCCGTTATATCCTACGTGTTCGTTCCTACCCATGCCTCCCTCTCCTCCCATGTTTCCTGGTCCCGGTCACCAGGTACTGCTGAGCTGATGCAGTTGGGATTCTCTGCAGTGGAGAGGGCCTTATAGGAGGTTGGAGGGGCTCTGCCTCTATTGTGGGTTACAGGGCCACCTTTTGAAGTCTTGTCCTACACGGCCGGGAAATGCTTATACCTAAGGTCCTGTCGGGGGCAGACCTTGGGTGGTTTATCCTCATCCCTGGAACCGCTAAAGGAGAAACCTTTGGTCATGGTTGTCCTTTCCTGGGTGGACTCCTCCGTAGTCACCCAGGCTCTTGTTTACTCCGGTGCTGCAGGCTATTTCATTGACAGTGCTTTTGTATCAAAGTACTCCATTCCTGTTTTGCCTCGGTCCATTCCGCTTGCTATTGAGGCCATTGATGGCAGGCCCCTTCAGCCCGCACTCGTTACTCACAAAACTTCTCCGTTATCCATGGCTGTTGGGACTCTCCATTTTTAAACCCTCCAGTTCCAGGTGATAAACTCTCCGCATTTTACGGTTGTTCTGGGTTATCCCTGGATCCAAAGGCACAATCCCTCGACTGGCGCAGGTCCGAAATGTTGTCGTGGTCTCCGCAATGTATTTCCACTTGTCTTTGGAAACCAGTTAAAGTCTTGTGCCCTTCTTCAGTATCTCAATTGCCAGAGGAGTACCGAGAGTTCCTAAACGTTTTTGACAAGGTGCGTGCCGGTACGTTGCCTCCTCACCGGTCTTACAATTGTGCCATAGACCTGCAACCCGGAGCCATTCCTCCTCGGGGCCAGGTTTACCCTCTGTCTGTTGCGGAGAATTGTGCTATGGAGGAGTATGTTGTCGATGCTCTGTCACAGGGGGATCATCTGCAAATCCTGCTCTCCTGCAGGGGCTGGCTTCTTCTTTGTGAAGAAAAAGGGTTGTGAGTTAAGACCATGCATCGATTATAGGGGTCTTAATCATCTTACCATTAAGAATGCTTACCCTATTCCGCTCATTACGGAACTCTTTGACTGCCTCAAGGGAGCTACGGTCTTTACTAAACTTGATTTGAGAGGAGCGTACAATCTCGTTAGGATCAAGGAGGGCCACAAATGGAAAAAAGCATTTAACACCAGGAGTGGGCATTATGAGTATCTTGTAATGCCCTTTGGCCTATGTAATGCTCCTGATGTTTTCCAGGAATTTATTAATGATGTCCTATGAGATATGTTGCAACAGTGTGTTGTGGTGTACTTGGACGATATCCTCATACACTCACCCACACTTGAGGGTTCTTCAGAGACTACGTGAGAATGGCCTGTTTTGTAAACTCGAGAAATGTGAGTTCCATCAGACTCAAGTAACCTTCCTAGGTTATGTTATCTCCGTTGCAGGGTTCTCCATGGATCCTGACAAGTTATCTGCAGTTCTGCAGTGGCCTCGCCCAGCTGGTCTTTGGTCTATTCAACATTTTTTGGGGTTCGCCATTTACTATAGAAAGTTTATTAAAAACATTTCTTCCTTGGTCAAACCTATCACAGACATGACATTTGTGAGAGCTCCTGTGTATTACCTGGCCGTCTGACATTCCTGATCTCTCGCTTGTTCCTAACTCTGCTGTTCTCCTTGTTCCTGATTCCGGCTCGTCTGACTACTCGCTTTGGCTCCTGACTCGGCTCGTCTTACTACCAGCTCTGGTTTTAATTCCTGGCTTGTTATTTGACTTGTGGACTTTTTATTATTTTTTGCTATTAATAAAGGTGTGATTATTTTTGCACTTCTTGGCACCCTGACACCAGATCTCTGAAGTCAAGGTCATCATTCTAGCATAAATCACAACTGCACTCATTCGATCACGTTTACTTTTAACTCATAATATGATGGCAAGCCAGTTGAGCGCAAACCCTCGCAAAATACCCCTTATTGCTCAGTTGCAAACGTTTGCGCTCCACTCATAATCTAGCCCAAAGTACAATAAAATTCATAAAATATACACAGAAATATATAAAGTATGATCCTAAGTTATTAAAGTAAAACAGAAACTTTCAAAGCATAATCAGAATGTGTAAAATCCCAGCTAGATAAAAAATGTAATGTATTGAAATACTAATGAGAAAGCGCAAAGCTTAAATGCAATAATACTGAAAGAACCCAATCTGAAATGTATAGTAATATAAAATACAATGCACAAAGTGTAAGTGTAACAAAACTCTCATATCATGTAGTGCTATATTGCACTGGGCTTGCCTCTGCTTCACATACATAAATGAGAGCGATCTCGCAGTGCTGGAGAGTTCCGCCCTTTTTCTTTTGAAAATTCAGTGAGTTCAGCCTTTGTGAAGTCTGAACTACAGTTTCTCCACAAGCTGGAGAATCTGTGAATATCAGGACCTTAGACAGGTTGCACTTGATAACAATAAGCACCTGGGAGAGTGTTTTGCTTAGTTTCAATTGGAAGGTAAATAATTGACAATACTGCCTGCTAAAGGTTTATATTTAAAAAAAAAAAAAAAAAAAAAAAGGATGAAGGGCCACTAGGATAAGAAATTGGGGCAACAATTGGATGGTTACTTTTAAACTAAATAAATGTTAGAAAACTATTGTCTACATATACTTACCCACTTTACTCAATTGATTTTATTAAGGATGATTTTAGCATTCACAGCCCATTTAAATTTGTATTTAAAAGTTTCTCATGCAGATTCGCATCACATTTGTGGTATTATATTGACGATTTTGGCAAACATCTATTCATATTGAAGATAGCTAAATCAGCAGCCACCTCATTACTGCTAGATAAAGCTCCCACACTTTTCAAAAACATAAAAACGAAATACCTTTCAGTGATCACTGATCTATGAAACCAAAGAATGCTGAAAAATAACAAAGCAGCTAATGAATGCATTGTTTTACTATTTCAGATCCTTAGCTTATTTTAAACTATATAAAAAGTATAACTGTGATGTTCAGAAAATTGTAGCATTTTTTGTTACCAACATCATTTCATTGGAATTTTATGCTATCATTAAAGGAGACAAATGGAAACATTTTTCTTGAAGATTAAAAGAATCCAAAGATATTAATTAAAGTCTTTAATCTCCAGATTTTCTAATTCACCTTTAGTTTTATCATAATTGGTAATATCTCCTTGGACGATTTTGGGTAGAATATTAGATTTCTAAAATCCAAAATTGTTATTATTTTTTGCTTCCAATTAGTAGACTACTTACATGTCAATATAATATATGTAGGATTTTTTTAATGTATTATATATTTATTTAATGTATCTTGAAAATGTAACTGAATTAAATACAATTTTTTATACAGTATTTACCACATTGGAATAAATATAATAATTTATTATAAAAATATTATATATGTAATGTATAATATGTGTCTAAGTGGAATTTTAGGATATCCTTTCCTAGAATAGGTTGCCCAATCAAAATTTGTGTTAAATAGTTCAGGGCTCAAAATTTCCACTAACCCACTAGCCATTGGCAAGTGGAAATGTAACAGTTGTGAGTAGAAATGTAACAGTGTTGAGTGAAGATTAGTTAGTGAATGTTGAGTCTGAAGTCTGGTAGCATGTTGTAAGTAAGTTTGTACATTTTATTTGCAGAATGTACATCCCTATTGCAGCACTGACAAACACACATTTTGGGCCATGTGCTAAAACTATGATCAAAAAGGGATAATATATAGCCATGAACGGGCAAGGATATGTTATTCCTCTAGGGCGTAGTGACCCCATTAGTGCTTAGACTGTTACTTCTGAGAGGGTAACAGGGGCAGAGTGATAGAGACTGTAGAGAAAAGTGCAACTGGAGAAGAAGGTAGAGTTAAGAGAGAATGGGGAGAACAAAAAGAGTGTAGAGATATGAGAAAAGGGAAAGAAGGAGTGTAAAGAGAAGATATGGTCTGAGAGAGAAGGGAGGGAGTCGAGAACGACAGTTAAGAGCGAGAAGAGAAGAGATGATAGTTATTTAAAAAAAAAAATCTCCAGGTCTGCTATGACCTTCCATGACTGTCAGCACTCTCTGCATTCTCTCAGTTCAACCACTTGCTTTTTCTAACCAGCTGTTGTCTTTCCCCAGAACCTCTAGTTGATGTTTCTAACTGTTATGAACTTATTTTTGTTACTTTTTTTTACTGTATGTAGCATTAAATAATTTAATTTGGTATAAAATAAACAAAATATTACAAAATGTTTCACAATGGCTTAATATATGCAAAGAAGGGGTAAAGTAGTGTGAGTGGGATTAGAAGTGGCGAGTAACGTTTTGTCCTGGCTAATAGCTCAGGAGTTGACATTTTGGAAACCCTTGATCACCTGTACTTAATCAAGGGTTTCCTTAAAGGGACAGTCAAGTCCAAAAAAAACTTTCATTTTTCAAATAGGGCATGTCATTTTAAACAACTTTCCAATTTACTTTTATCAACATTTTTGCTTTGTTCACTTGGTATTCTAGTTGAAAGCAAACCTAGGAAGGCTCATATGATAATTTTTAAGCCCTTGAAGGCCGCCTCTATTTTATTTACTTTTCACAGCAGGGGAGAGCTAGCTCTTGTAGGCCATATAGATAGCATTGTGATCATTGTGGCAGACACTGCACTAATTGGCTAAAATGCAAGTCAATAGATAATAACTAAAAGTCATGTGATTAGGGGCGGTCAGAAGATGCTTAGATACAAGTTAGTCACAGAAGTAAAAAATGTATTAATATAACAGTGATGGTTTTGCAAAACTGGGGAATGGGTAATAAAGGGATTATCTATCTTTTTAAACAACAAAAATTCTGGTGTTGACTGTCCCTTTAAAGTAACATAAGTATAGATACAGACTATTTATTTTTATTGGAAACCTTTTATTTCGCTTTGTGTATAGTCCCCTGGTACATTTAAGTGGTACATATTGCCTATCCTGAGAGGCAATTCACCAGCCATTTTGTAATACATAAATACAAAAAACTGAAAATTTTAAAGGGACACTAAAGTAAAAAAAAACTCTTCTTCATTCTCTATATTCATATGTAACAATTATATATGTAAAGCGCTTACTGTGTCAGATTATTACTGTTTTCGAGATGTTCTTGTGTAAACTTTTATTGTTTTCCAAACCCACCGCTGGCACTTTATTTATCATCCACAAATTAGCTACGATAACCTGAGTTATCAAAATGTCGGAATTCGTCCCTAATCCGCATGCGCGATGTCTCGTCCCTAATGCACATGCGCGATGTTATGCATTCGTCATCGGATACGTCACTCTCCATCAATACAGGAGACGATCTGAATAGATTTCACAAAGCACAATAGATTTCACAAAGCAGCGCTGCACTGGGAGAATATCTCTTGAAATAACTAGCATTAAATCGATTTTAATTGTACATATACTATATACCTTTGTATGGGTAAGTGCGGTCTAAAAGGTACATTCTGCGCATGCGTACTGTGACGAAATGCGCTTCTAATGATATGCCTAAAAATAGATTGTTATTGGAGATTCGTTTGGGTAGTGAACGGCCCATAATAGGGGGGTTTGGCTTCAATGATGTCAGTATGGCAATATAAAATATAATTTTATTACATTTACAGACTTCATTTTCGTGTATAAGTAGGTACCTGCAGAAATATTAACTTTAGTGATACGAGTGTGATTATCTAATAGCGCTTAAAAAAACAAAAGTTTTGGAATCCTTTTTAATTGTAGTTCCTTTAAATCATTATCTCTTTATGACTTCTGAATCAGCTGTGATAACTAAATGTATGCTAGATATTTGTTTTAACTAATGCAGTCTGTATGATACAATTCTTAAATTGAAGTGCAAATTTTGTAAACTCCACTTAAAGGGACACTGAACCCAATTATTTTTATTTTGCGATTCAGATAGAGCCTTCAATTTTAAGTAACTTTCTATTTTACTCCTATTATCACATTTTCTTCATTCTCTTGGTATCTTTATTTGGAAAGCAAGAATGTAAGTTTAGATGCTGGCCCATTTTTGGTGAACAACCTGGGTTGTTCTTGCTGATTGGTGGATAAATTCACCCACCAATAAACAAGTGCTGTCCAGGGTCTGAACAAAAAATCGGCTTGCTCCTTAGCTTAGATGCCTTCTTTTCAAATAAAGATAGCAAGAGAATGAAGTAAAAATTTATAATAGGAGTAAATTAGAAAGTTGCTTAAAATTGCATGCTCTATCTGAACAACGAAATAAATAATTTGGGTTCAGTGTCCCTTTAAATGATTATGGGACAATATTATAAATTAAAGTAATACCATGGCAAATAAGCCTCAACCCTAGTATCTGCATGCACAGCATTTTAAAACTGCAATCCAATCCATCCAACAAATATGTCTAAAAGGACCTTTATTTGTCCATAGGTTTCCTAAACAAAAGGACAATGTTTCAAGCCACTATCTGCCCCTTAGGGCCAAGTATTGGCGTGAAGCATTAATACAAGTGTATACCAAAAATCTTCTAGTCATACCTGAAATACACTGTTGTGCCTTTCAGTTTTAGATGGAATGTTCTGTTAAAGCTAAGGTATCACTCTGGTCAGTGAGATTGTTCACAAAATTACAACTAACCAGTTGGTTGTGGAATAATCCCTCAACCCTTGGTGTGGGCCTAACGAAAGGATTTTGGGTGGGGCACTTATGGGAGGGTATCAGTTCCATCAATTAAGTTTGAAAGGGGGATTTATAGTTCAATTTAGGTCAAACATGGTTGGTCAAGGCTGCCCTGAAAATAACATGCATGTTTGGTCCATGAGAAGCTAACAGAGCTAGGTAGTTATGAACATTTTACATTCCAATGTTCTTCACATAGGAGAAAATGTTCTTTTTATTTTAAATGTATATTTTTATTTTTAAAATATATATCTATACCTATATATTTATATATAGGTATCGCTATATATTCAGATACTAAGAATATTTTCTTCTAAGTGAAGAACATTGGAATGTAAAATATTTACAGTAAATACATATTAAAACACATAACATTTTCAAATTGATTAAAAATATATACATGTGTATATATGTGTTTATACATGTGTGTGTATATATATATATATATATATATATATGTGTGTGTGTATATATATATATAAATATATATATATATATATATTTAAACACATAAGAACACATGTATATACATATAGGCATACACACACACACACATATATATATATATATATATATATATATATACATATTTTGTATTAGATGCCTTTTCCAGTCAAATACTTTGTCATTTACCATATACCTTTCAACTCGTATATATATATATATATATATATATATATATATATATATATATATATATATATATATATATAGAAAGCAAAAGAATGCACTCTCAGGACTTTTCCACAAAAAAACAATTTAATGGAACGTTTTCGGGGTTCACAACCCCTTCATCAGCATGCAAAACAAACAAAATTCAACTCATTTATAGTGTTACATATCAATTACATCATATCAACCTGAGTGTCTCTCCAAAGGAAAAGTGCGCCAATTTTTCGAGTTTGGAACGCATATTGCGTTCCACAGTGCTATCCGAGACCGGAAGTTGTATTACCTCACTTCCGGTTTACGGATTCAATAGACAAAACGTGAAATCAATGATAAAGTAGTGTACTCTACAATTTCAAACGTATTAATGTGACATACTAATTTGGGGGACTTATTATAGCAAAAGTGTGCCACATTATAATGAGTGCCAAGAAAATTGTGATAGATATACATTGTCAAACGTTGCTACATCCGGTCGGCATAGAAACAGTAACTATGGTAATCATAAACAATTCTGATTGCCAAAAGGTGCCATAATTTACCAGCTGAATGAAACAACAATTTTCATAGTGCCAAAAGTAGCGTGTACTAAATTATATGCAATCATATTGTATATACAAAAAGAATACTAATTTAAAAATTAAATAGTTAAAAAATAAAAATTGAACCATATGACAATACAATTGATTGGAATGGCAAGTTACAAATATAATGTTGCAAATGTGAATGCTATGACTTACAATGTATCGCCAGTGTATTACAGCAAAGTGGCGTTAAACATGTATAATGCTACACTGAATTCGCAAACAAATGGATATCAAATTAGAGCAGTATATAGAAGAATGAATACATAAAATAATATAATATTATAGGACTGTGCTATTGGGCTGCTTTTTCGTTAGGGCACAATTTTCAATTAAATCAAATTTTGGCCATTAGAGGGTTATGGCTTACAACGGCCAAAGTGTGAATATCTGTGCCAACAATCAAGTGAGGGGGGTAACCTTATTTGAGAATTCTAGCCTCAAGTATAATTGCAAAACAGGGATATATGAAAAAAGGTAAGAATCATGGACATATATAGCTCATATAGACACTATCCACCTTTGGAACGTATCCAAGTGGATGTGACTTTTTAGTGTCCGTTTTTAAGACTGGTGGTGCATGTTAAAGCAATGGGTAATGGCTCACGGCGGACCAGGCTTCCACAGAGAAGGTGGAGACAGATGTCCCCCCTAAACTATGCCGTTAGGTGCACAACACTTGCCCCTACAACTAGGGGAAAATGAAATGTGTGCCAAAACGGAGCCACAATGTCCACCTGGCATACCCCAAGTATGTGGCACCCCAGTTGTTGATCACATAATGCTCTTAAAGTCCGGCATGGTGTTCAGGCCACCTGGTTGTATTGTGCCTAATCTGAACATCCACTGGGCCTCTCGTCTCAGGAGTTGCTTATTCCGGTCGCCACCCCGATCCAATGGGGGTATATGGTCGATTAGAATATAGCGGATGGAAGATACTGAGTGTCCCTTATTAGCGCAGTGTCGCGCTACTGGCTGTTCGGAATCGCCGTTTTTAAGTGCTGTCCTTATGGCGTGGCGATGGTTGGCCATACGCTCACGGAGTGTGCCAGAGGTCTTCCCTATGTAGAAACAGGAACATGGACAAAACAATAAATATATAACGTGAGTGGTGGTACACGTTATGGAGTGCCGGATAGAGAATGTTCGATTGGTGTGTCGGTGATGGAAAACTTTGGTACCCACTAGGCCATTACACATTGTGCAGCCCAAGCAGCGATAGGAGCCCCTTATATTCCTTTTCATCCCAGTTGAATAACACTATTTGGGGTCCGTTTTCACCAGAAGGTCTTTGAGATTAGTTCCCCTCTTAAACCCAACCATAGGTCGTAGGTTATGGGTAAATGTGAGTTTTGGGTCAGAAGACATAATTGGCCAGTGTTGTCGAAGAATTTGGCCAATATTTTTTGTTACTGGAGTAAAAGTGGTGGACATAATGAGCTTGTTACTAGCGTCCCTTTTGGGTTTGGGTATGATTAATTCTGTCTGTGTTAGCCTTGAAACAGATTCCATAGCATCATGGATTATCGGGATCTTGTAGCCCCTGTTCTGGAACTTCTCACCCACTCCTTTCAATTGGGAGACCCCCGTTACAGGATTCGAATTGTTGCGCATTGTTCTTATGCATTGTGATTTTACAATGCCCTTTAATAGGGCTGGGGGATGGCAACTATCTGCCCTTAATATAGAGTTGCGGTCGGTGGGTTTATGATACAATGTGGTTCCTAAATTGTTAGAATCCTTGAAAACTGTCAAGTCCAAGAAATGAATGGATGAAGTGTCAGCTGCCATCTTAAACTTGACGTTGTTAGTCGTGTTATTAAACACATCAAACCATTTGTGGAGTTCCTCCAGGCCCCCTCGCCACACCAAGATTACAGACCCCATATCAGGCGGGCGGGGTATCAGACACAGACCCCCCAGATGACCGCGACAGAGGACATAATTGTCAATTTGAGCGCACATAACTTGACTGATAATGAACGTAAAGTTCTTAATAAAGGCCTATCTTTTGTGCCGAGCACTTTAATCTCTGAATTTGACCTTAAACTAGACCTTTACAAACTAAACAGATCTCTTAAGATTAAAGAATTCTTTCAAAACAAGGATTCGTCTGTACAGAAGTCCCATATTGAACTTAAATGTAATGTACCCAGCTCTTTTGAACCCAGCAATAGCAGTCCAAGCACTAAAACATTTTTGAGGTTGATAACACAGGACTTGGACACAGAAAGAAAAGATGCATTATGGAAACATAATCTCTCAAGAGATGAATTGAAGGCTATTAAAACTCTCCAGAATGACTCCTCTATAGTCATAAGGCCCGCCGATAAAGGCGGGGCCATTGTCCTTTTAGATTACAGTGATTATAGAGAGGACATCCTGAAGCAATTATCAGACACCCAGACATATAAATTGTTATCTTCTGACCCTACTATACCATTTAAAATACAACTTGACAAATTGATTGAATTGGGATTTGAACAAGGGTACATAACCGAGCACATTCGTGACTTTTGCATCACCACATACCCTAAGATACCCATCTTATATTCAATCCCCAAAATTCATAAAACATTAGACCACCCACCGGGCCGTCCTATTGTGTCAGCCAGGGAGTCACTCACCCAACCTATAGCACAATATGTGGACGTACTCTTACAGCCAGTGGTAAAGGAAACACGGTCTTACGTTATGGATACGAATGATTTCATTCGTAAAATACGGACTGTTGACATCCAGCCAGATGATTTACTCGTCACTCTGGATGTCAACAGTCTGTACACCATTATACCACATCTTGACGGACTTAAAGCTATACAAGAGCACCTCACGGGTAACCCCCTTTATGAGGGTCCCCCAGTAGGATTCTTACTGTCCCTCATTGAATTCTGTCTGTTCAAAAACTATTTTCGGTTCGAAAACAGTTTTTATTTGCAAACTGCTGGCACAGCCATGGGTTCCTCCATGGCCCCCTCGTACGCCAACATTTATATGTCACAATTTGAAAACATGTACCTGTGGAACATGCCGAATGTATCTATCATCTGTTATTACAGATACATAGATGACATTTTCTTGGTGTGGCGAGGGGGCCTGGAGGAACTCCACAAATGGTTTGATGTGTTTAATAACACGACTAACAACGTCAAGTTTAAGATGGCAGCTGACACTTCATCCATTCATTTCTTGGACTTGACAGTTTTCAAGGATTCTAACAATTTAGGAACCACATTGTATCATAAACCCACCGACCGCAACTCTATATTAAGGGCAGATAGTTGCCATCCCCCAGCCCTATTAAAGGGCATTGTAAAATCACAATGCATAAGAACAATGCGCAACAATTCGAATCCTGTAACGGGGGTCTCCCAATTGAAAGGAGTGGGTGAGAAGTTCCAGAACAGGGGCTACAAGATCCCGATAATCCATGATGCTATGGAATCTGTTTCAAGGCTAACACAGACAGAATTAATCATACCCAAACCCAAAAGGGACGCTAGTAACAAGCTCATTATGTCCACCACTTTTACTCCAGTAACAAAAAATATTGGCCAAATTCTTCGACAACACTGGCCAATTATGTCTTCTGACCCAAAACTCATATTTACCCATAACCTACGACCTATGGTTGGGTTTAAGAGGGGAACTAATCTCAAAGACCTTCTGGTGAAAACGGACCCCAAACAGTGTTATTCAACTGGGATGAAAAGGAATATAAGGGGCTCCTATCGCTGCTTGGGCTGCACAATGTGTAATGGCCTAGTGGGTACCAAAGTTTTCCATCACCCACACACCAATCGAACATTCTCTATCCGGCACTCCATAACGTGTACCACCACTCAAGTTATATATTTATTGTTTTGTCCATGTTCCTGTTTCTACATAGGGAAGACCTCTGGCACACTCCGTGAGCGTATGGCCAACCATCGCCACGCCATAAGGACAGCACTTAAAAACGGCGATTCCGAACAGCCAGTAGCGCGACACTGCGCTAATAAGGGACACTCAGTATCTTCCATCCGCTATATTCTAATCGACCATATACCCCCATTGGATCGGGGGTGGCGACCGGAATAAGCAACTCCTGAGACGAGAGGCCCAGTGGATGTTCAGATTAGGCACAATACAACCAGGTGGCCTGAACACCATGCCGGACTTTAAGAGCATTATGTGATCAACAACTGGGGTGCCACATACTTGGGGTATGCCAGGTGGACATTGTGGCTCCGTTTTGGCACACATTTCATTTTCCCCTAGTTGTAGGGGCAAGTGTTGTGCACCTAACGGCATAGTTTAGGGGGGACATCTGTCTCCACCTTCTCTGTGGAAGCCTGGTCCGCCGTGAGCCATTACCCATTGCTTTAACATGCACCACCAGTCTTAAAAACGGACACTAAAAAGTCACATCCACTTGGATACGTTCCAAAGGTGGATAGTGTCTATATGAGCTATATATGTCCATGATTCTTACCTTTTTTCATATATCCCTGTTTTGCAATTATACTTGAGGCTAGAATTCTCAAATAAGGTTACCCCCCTCACTTGATTGTTGGCACAGATATTCACACTTTGGCCGTTGTAAGCCATAACCCTCTAATGGCCAAAATTTGATTTAATTGAAAATTGTGCCCTAACGAAAAAGCAGCCCAATAGCACAGTCCTATAATATTATATTATTTTATGTATTCATTCTTCTATATACTGCTCTAATTTGATATCCATTTGTTTGCGAATTCAGTGTAGCATTATACATGTTTAACGCCACTTTGCTGTAATACACTGGCGATACATTGTAAGTCATAGCATTCACATTTGCAACATTATATTTGTAACTTGCCATTCCAATCAATTGTACTGTCATATGGTTCAATTTTTATTTTTTAACTATTTAATTTTTAAATTAGTATTCTTTTTGTATATAAAATATGATTGCATATAATTTAGTACACGCTACTTTTGGCACTATGAAAATTGTTGTTTCATTCAGCTGGCATACTATTGTAAATTATGGCACCTTTTGGCAATCAGAATTGTTTATGATTACCATAGTTACTGTTTCTATGCCGACCGGATGTAGCAACGTTTGACAATGTATATCTATCACAATTTTCTTGGCACTCATTATAATGTGGCACACTTTTGCTATAATAAGTCCCCCAAATTAGTATGTCACATTAATACGTTTGAAATTGTAGAGTGCACTACTTTATCATTGATTTCACGTTTTGTCTATTGAATCCGTAAACCGGAAGTGAGGTAATACAACTTCCGGTCTCGGATAGCACTGTGGAACGCAATATGCGTTCCAAACTCGAAAAATTGGTGCACTTTTCCTTTGGAGAGACACTCAGGTTGATATGATGTAATTGATATGTAACACTATAAATGAGTTGAATTTTGTTTGTTTTGCATGCTGATGAAGGGGTTGTGAACCCCGAAAACGTTCCATTAAATTGGTTTTTTGTGGGAAAAGTCCTGAGAGTGCATTCTTTTGCTTTCTATTTCATGGTATATCATTGCACCCAGGCGAGTTGGCTACTGGTGGGCTGAACTGGAAATTGCTTACTATATATATATATATATATATATATATATATATATATATATATATATATATATTTTTAACAGAAACTGTATGTATGAGTCTAACACTTTATTTTGTTATTTTGTTGTGTTTGCTGTTTTTTTTTTTTTTTACTCCTTACACTTTATGCTAGGTCTCCAGTCAGGTTAACCCGACAAACGAAAAGTATGTTTGGCTCGAGCGCAACCATTTACTTTCAACCTGTAATATGCACACTAGTTAGTGGGGTCACAATTTTGGTTATCACAACTCACTTGCAAGCTAGCCCTTAGTTCATTTATTGTAATATTGCAGAACAATCTTGTATGTACAAAGTGTTTCTGGGTAATAATTTAATAATCAAGGTTATGTGTAAACTAGTTAAGCACAAGTTGTAAGCAATATACTTGTACTTGTGCCAGTTTAGCATATAAACAAAGGATATGGCATTATGATGCCATCCACTAAGCATCCTATCCACACAAATCCCTCCC
Organism: Bombina bombina; assembly: GCF_027579735.1. Taxonomy (NCBI): domain Eukaryota; kingdom Metazoa; phylum Chordata; class Amphibia; order Anura; family Bombinatoridae; genus Bombina; species Bombina bombina. Next base: position 1,091,894,494 of record NC_069501.1, on the reverse strand, counting down.
TACAGATCATACCTTATATTAGATTATTGATTTATTTCTATTTGATATTATTATCATTACCATTTATTTGTAGGGTGTAATTACTATCTTCTTATAAATAAAATCTAACAAATGTTTGAAATCCTTAAATCAATCCATTTATATTTTGATGCATATTAAGTTAAGATTTAATTTACCCATTCTCAGACCATAGTTAAAGGGACATATATTTTGTGATTCAGGCAGAGCATAACATGTTAAAAAAAATGTACTTTCTATGGTATTCTTTGTTGAAAAAATACATACGGAAAGATTACGAGTTGTGCGTTAGAATAAAAAATCAGTGTTAACAGGTCCTAACGCTGCTTTTTTACACCCGCTGGTATTACGAGTCTTGCAGGTTTAGGGGCCTCACACACTTTTTTGGCCTTACCGCAAAAGGACTTACGTAAACTTTGTAAAGTCTTTTTTTCTATGGGACTTCCATAGCGCCGGTATTACGAGTCTGTCCTGGGAGGCCAAAAAGTGAGCGGTACACCCTCTACCTCTAAGATCCCTAACGCATTCTAAAGTCAGTAGTTATGAGTTTTACACTACAACGCCGTAGCATAAAATATCATAACTAAAGTACTAAAAAGTACACTAACACCCATAAACTACCTATTAACCCCTAAACCGAGGCCCTCCCACATCAAAAATACTAAAATAAATTTTTTAACCCCTAATCTGCCACTCCAGACATCGCTGCCACTATAATAAACATATTAACCCCTTAACTGCCACACTCTCGCCTCGCAAACACTAGTTAAATAATATTAAACCCTAATCTGCTATCCCTAACATCGCCGCCACCTACCTACATTTATTAACCCCTAATTTGCAGTCCCCAATGTCGCCACCACTATATTAAATGTATTAACCCCTAAATCTAAGTCTAACCCTAACCCTCCTAACACCCCCTAACTTAAATATAATTTAAATAAATCTAAATAAAATTCCTATCATTAACTACATTAATCCTATTTAAAACTAAGGCCTAGATTTGGAGTTTGGCGGTAGCCGTGAAAACCAGCGTTAGAGGCTCCTAACGCTGGTTTTAGGCTACCACCGGTATTTGGAGTCATTCAAAAAAGGGTCTAACGCTCACTTTTCAGCCGCGACTTTTCCATACCGCAGATCCCCTTACGTCAATTGCGTATCCTATCTTTTCAATGGGATCTTTCTAACGCCGGTATTTAGAGTCGTGGCTGAAGTGAGCGTTAGAAGTCTAACGACAAAACTCCAGCCGCAGAAAAAAGTCAGTAGTTAAGAGCTTTCTGGGCTAACGCCGGTTCATAAAGCTCTTAACTACTGTGCTCTAAAGTACACTAACACCCATAAACTACCTATGTACCCCTAAACCGAGGTCCCCCCACATCGCCGCCACTCGATTAAAATTTTTTAACCCCTAATCTGCCGACCGCCACCTACGTTATACTTATGTACCCCTAATCTGCTGCCCCTAACACCGCCGACCCCTATATTATATTTATTAACCTCTAACCTGCCCCCCACAACGTCGCAGCCAGCTACCTACAATAATTAACCCCTAATCTTCCGACCGCAAAGAGCCGCCACCTACATTATAGCTCTGTACCCCTAATCTGCTGCCCCTAATCTGCTGCCCCTAACACCGCCGACCCCTATATTATATTTATTAACCCCTAATCTGCCCCCCTCAACGTCGCCTCCACCTGCCTACACTTATTAACCCCTAATCTGCCGAGCGGACCGCACCGCTATTATAATAAAGTTATTAACCCCTAATCCGCCTCACTAACCCTATAATAAATAGTATTAACCCCTAATCTGCCCTCCCTAACATCGCCGACACCTGACTTCAATTATTAACCCCTAATCTGCCGACTGGAGCTCACCGCTATTCTAATAAATGTATTAACCCCTAAAGCTAAGTCTAACCCTAACACTAACACCCCCCTAAATTAAATATAATTTAAATCTAACGAAATAAAATAAATCTTATTAAATAAATTATTCCTATTTAAAGCTAAATACTTACCTGTAAAATAAATCCTAATATAGCTACAATATAAATTATATTTATATTATAGCTATTTTAGGATTAATATTTATTTTACAGGTAACTTTGTATTTATTTTAACCAGGTACAATAGCTATTAAATAGTTAAGAACTATTTAATAGCTACCTAGTTAAAATAATTACAAATTTACCTGTAAAATAAATCCTAACCTAAGTTACAATTAAACCTAACACTACACTATCAATAAATTAATTAAATACAATATCTACAAATAAATACAATGAAATAAACTAACTAAAGTACAAAAAGTAAAAAAGAACTAAGTTACAAAAAATAAAAAAATATTTACAAACATTAGAAAAATATTACAACAATTTTAAACTAATTACACCTACTCTAAGCCCCCTAATAAAATAACAAAGCCCCCCAAAATAAAAAAATGCCCTACCCTATTCTAAATTACTAAAGTTCAAAGCTCTTTTACCTTACCAGCCCTGAACAGGGCCCTTTGCGGGGCATGCCCCAAGAAGTTCAGCTCTTTTTCCTGTAAAAAAAAACATACAATACCCCCCCCCAACATTACAACCCCCCTTAAATAAACCTAACACTAAGCCCCTGAAGATCTTCCTACCTTGAGTCGTCTTCACCCAGCCGAGCCAAATTCTTCATCCAAGCGGAGCAAGAAGAGGTCCTCCATCCGGTAGAAGTCTTCATCCAAGCGGGCCAAGAAGAGGTCCTCCATCCGGTAGAAGTCTTCATCCAAGCGGGGCAGAAGAGGTCTTCCATCCGATTGAAGTCTTCATCCAAGCGACATCCATCCGGAGCGGAGCGGCAGCATCCTGAAGACCTCCAACGCGGAACATCCATCCTGGCCGACGACTGAACGACGAATGACGGTTCCTTTAAATGATGTCATCCAAGATGGCGTCCCTCGAATTCCGATTGGCTGATAGAATTCTATCAGCCAATCGGAATTAAGGTAGGAATATTCTGATTGGCTGATGGAATCAGCCAATCAGAATCAAGTTCAATCCGATTGGCTGATCCAATCAGCCAATCAGATTGAGCTCGCATTCTATTGGCTGTTCCGATCAACTGAACTTCTTGGGGCATGCCCCGCAAAGGGCCCTGTTCAGGGCTGGTTAGGTAAAAGAGCTTTGAACTTTAGTAATTTAGAATAGGGTAGGGCATTTTTTTATTTTGGGGGGCTTTGTTATTTTATTAGGGGGCTTAGAGTAGGTGTAATTAGTTTAAAATTGTTGTAATATTTATCTAATGTTTGTAAATATTTTTTTATTTTTTGTAACTTAGTTCTTTTTTATTTTTTGTACTTTAGTTAGTTTATTTCATTGTATTTATTTGTAGGAATTGTATTTAATTTATTTATTGATAGTGTAGTGTTAGGTTTAATTGTAGATAATTATAGGTATTTTATTTAATTAATTTATTGATAGTGTAGTGTTAGGTTTAATTGTAACTTAGGTTAGGATTTATTTTACATGTAAATTTGTAATTATTTTAACTATTTTAGCTATTAAATAGTTCTTAACTATTTAATAGCTATTGTGCCTGGTTAAAATAAATACAAAGTTGCCTGTAAAATAAATATTAATCCTAAAATAGCTATAATATAATTATAATTTATATTGTAGCTATATTAGGGTTTATTTTACAGGTAAGTATTTAGTTTTAAATAGGAATAATTTATTTAATAAAAGTTAATTAATTTCGTTAGATGTAAATTATATTTAATTTAGGGGGGTGTTAGTGTTAGGGTTAGACTTAGCTTTAGGGGTTAATACATTTATTAGAATAGCGGTGAGCTCTAGTCGGCAGATTAGGGGTTAATGTTTGAAGTTAGGTGTCGGTGATGTTAGGGAGGGCAGATTAGGGGTTAATACTATTTATTATAGGGTTAGTGAGGCGGATTAGGGGTTAATAACTTTATTATAATAGCGGTGCGGTCCGGTCGGCAGATTAGGGGTTAATAAGTGTAGGCAGGTGGAGGCGACGTTGTGGGGGGCAGATTAGGAGTTAATAAATATAATATAGGGGTCGGCGGTGTTAGGGGCAGCAGATTAGGGGTACATAGGGATAATGTAAGTAGCGGCGGTTTACGGAGCGGCAGATTAGGGGTTAATAATAATATGCAGGGGTCAGCGATAGCAGGGGCGGCAGATTAGGGGTTAATAAGTGTAAGGTTAGGGGTGTTTAGACTCGGGGTACATGTTAGAGTGTTAGGTGCAGACGTAGGAAGTGTTTCCCCATAGCAAACAATGGGGCTGCGTTAGGAGCTGAACGCGGCTTTTTTGCAGGTGTTAGGTTTTTTTTCAGCTCAAACAGCCCCATTGTTTTCTATGGGGGAATCGTGCACGAGCACGTTTTTGAAGCTGGCCGCGTCCGTAAGCAACTCTGGTATCGAGAGTTGCAGTGGCGGTAAATATGCTCTACGCTCCTTTTTTGGAGCCTAACGCAGCCATTCTGTGGACTCTCAATACCAGAGTTATTTTAAAGGTGCGGCCAGAAAAAAGCGTGCGTAGCTAACGCACCCCTTTAGCCGCAGAACTCTAAATCTAGGCATAAATACTTACCTATAAAATAAACCCTAAGCTAGCTACAATATAACTAATAGTTACATTGTAGCTAGCTTAGGGTTTATTTTTATTTTACAGGCAAGTTTGTATTTATTTTAACTATTTAGAATAGTTACTAAATAGTTATTCACTATTTAATAACTACCTAGCTAAAATAAATACAAAAGTACCTGTAAAATAAAACCTAACCTAAGTTACACTAACACCTAACACTGCACTACAATTAAATAAATGACCTAAATTAAATACAATTAAATAAATTAAATACAATTAGCTAAAGTACAAAAAACAAACAAACACTAAATTACAGAAAATGCTATTAGATTAGGTGTAATTAGTTTAAATATCTTGTAATTTGTTTATTATTTACTGTTATTTAGTGTTTGTTTGTTTTTTTGTACTTTAGCTAATTGTATTTAATTTATTTAATTGTATTTAATTTAGGTCATTTATTTATTTGTAGTGTAGTGTTAGGTGTTAGTGTAACTTAGGTTAGGTTTTATTTTACAGGTACTTTTGTATTTATTTTAGCTAGGTATTTATTAAATAGTTAATAACTAATTAATAACTATTCTACCTAGTTAAAATAAATACAAACTTGCCTGTAAAATAAAAATAAACCCTAAGCTAGCTACAATGTAACTATTAGTTATATTGTAGCTAGCTTAGGGTTTATTTTACAAGTAAGTATTTAGTTTTAAATAGGAATAATGTAGCTAATGATAGTCATTTTATTTAGATTTATTTAAATTATATTTAAGTTAGGGGGTGTTAGGGTTCGGGTTAGACTTAGCTTTAGGGGTTAATACATTTAATATAGTGGCGGCGACATTGGGGACGGCAGATTAGGGGTTAATAATTGTTGGTAGGTTGTGGCGATGTTATTGATAGCAGATTAGGGGTTAATATTATTTAACTAGTGTTTTTGTGAGGCGGGAGTGCTGCGGTTTAGGGGTTAATATGTTTATTATAGTTGCAGCGATGTCCGGAGCAGCAGATTAGGGGTTAAAAATATAATGTATATGGCGAAAATGTTGGGGGCAGCAGATTAGGGGTTAATAAGTGTAAGATTAGGGGTGTTTAGACTCGGGGTTCATGTTAGGGTGTTAGGTGTAAACATAAATTTTATTTCCCCATAGGAATCAATGGGGCTGCGTTACTAAGTTTTACGTTGCTTTTTGGCAGGTGTTAGACTTTTTCTCAGCCGGCTCTCCCCATTGATGTCTATGGGGAAATCGTGCACGAGCACGTATAACTAGCTCACCTCTCACTTAAGCAGCGCTGGTATTGGAGTGCGGTATTGAGCTCAATTTTGCTCAACGCTCACTTCTTGCCTTTTAACGCCGGGTTTGTAAAAACCTGTAATACCAGCGCTACAGGTAAGTGAGCGGTGAGAAAAAACTGCTCATTAGCACCGCACAGCTCCTAATGAAAACTCGTAATCTGGCTGTATGGTTGGTGTTTGACGCACTATATGGCAGGAAAGAGTGCTGCCATCTGGTGCTCTTGCAAATAGATAACATTCTTGAAGAACTACTGCCATAAAGTACTCCTGGCATGTGCACGCTCATAAGATTATGTCCCTATTTTTCATCAAATGATACCAAGAGAACAAAGACGATTTGATAATAGAAGTAAATTAGAAAGTTGTTTAAAGAGACACTGAACCAAATTTTTTCTTTCATGATTCGGATAGAGCATTAAATTTTAAGCAACTTTCTACTTTACTCATATTATCAATTTTTCTTTGTTCTCTTGCTATCTTTATTTTAAAATCAGGAATGTAAATCTTAGCAGCCAACCCATTTTAGGTTCAGCACCATGGATAGTGCTTGCTTATTGGAGGCTTACATTTACCCACCAATAAGCAAGCATAACCCAGGTTCTAAACCAAAAATGGCCCTGCTCCTATGTATCACATTCCTGCTTTTAAAATAAAGATAGCAAGAGAACGAAGAAAAATTGATAATATGAGTAAAATAGAAAGTTGCTTAAAATTGCATGCTGTATCTGAATCATGAAAGAAAAAAATTGTGTTTGGTGTCCCTTTAATCGTTAAACTTTTTGGGTTTCATGTCCCTTTTATAAGCTTTTTGAAACCTTATGGATTTCTATCTACAAAAAAAACTGTTTGAACAGACTTTTGTAAGCTGTGTTTGCAATTTATAGTGAGATTAATTGTGGTTTTCATGTGGCATATTTAATTTCTAAGAGTCATTTATTAATTTTTTATCTACAATATACATAAAATAATAGAATAAAAAATGAAATTTTTGTGTTTTGTTTTTGAAAAATGTAACATACTGATATTTAATTGCTGTACCTTGCAGCACAGATAGCAAGATTAATTTACCTTTTGATTGTTAAAGTTATGCCAACAATGAAAAGAAGATGAAAAGTGGTAAGATGTCTGCCCAGGACTTCTGAAGTTAATTTAAACCACATCAAACAAAACCATTTTGGCATTATTACAAAAGGCCTCAACTCAAAAACTGAAGTCTGACTCTAGTAATGACCTTCAGTTCAGTAATATTTACAGTGCATTCAGGGATCTGGCATAGGAACAGCTAATACATCTTGCAGATCAGCAAAGCCAGTCTTTTTTGTCCACTAACAATGAAAAAGTGAAAATGTTCCTTTTAACATATTTATTCTACAAAAAAATATTCCCCTGGTTAGTTTAGTGAATCGTAAAGCTGGTCACTCACTTCATCACCTGCCTCGTACATAGAACAGGTCAGTCACTGAATAGTTTACAGTATGTTAATCTCCCTTAACCCCTTCCGAGTAAACCATTTTGTTCCAGGCCACTTGTCTCGGCAGTAAGAGTGTAGCTTGTGTATTACTTTAATTTCTGTGGAATGTGGAAGCTCTATGTGCCAAGATCTCTTGACAGCAATAGCAATGTTATGCATGCTTAGTTTGCTTATATCTTGAGATCTTTAATTGGTTTAAAGGAACCCAGTCAGATTTGACCTCTCTTGAAGAACATGAGTTCTTTAGAAATAATGGAAATACTGAGAGCTCTTTTTAGTGCCTGGTATTTACAATGTAAATAAGCAAGCACATGAAGGATATTCTCTATCTGTAAAGAAAACGTCATTTTAATTAGTCATTACCTACATAGTAAACTCTCTTGGGGACAGGGCCCTGTAATCTTTATGTCCCAGTCTGGCTGTCTTCTCTTTCCTTATTGTACCCCCATATAGTGCTGCAGAATCTGGTGATATTCTAATGCTGAGAAGGCAAGAATTGATTTAATTGCTATTATAGCAATTTCCTATTTGTATTGAAATATGTAGTGTTATTTTAGGCTTGGGTGCTGTAAAGCGATGTCCTTATTATATGCTTGTACATGACTGCCATATAATGTATTCTCATATGCCTCACTATTCCGTGTCACCATATGAATATTGTATTTGAATAGAATTTCCTACTCAAAAAAATATTTAAAAAAAGTGTATCTCAACATGAACATGAAACAGTGACTGATAGCCGTAAAGGATTTCATACATTTTATGCTTGCTATTTTGTACCTCATAATTATTATTTGTTCAAATTAAGAAAGTCTAGATCCTATGAACGTTACAATACCAAACAATTCTAGTGACAGCAGGTTTACCAAGAATCTCAGTATTAGCTACCAGGTCTAACTCATAAATGAAAAGTCCATAAGAAGAATATGTTTGCCTCCTTATGGCTATCAGCAATGTAAGTCCTATTTCCTATGGCCTAGATTTGGAGTTTGGCGGTAGCCGTGAAAACCAGCGTTAGAGGCTCCTAACGCTGGTTTTAGGCTAACTCCGGTATTTGGAGTTACTCAAAAAAGGGTCTAACGCTCACTTTTCAGCCGCGACTTTTCCATACCGCAGATCCCCTTACGTAAATTGCGTATCCTATCTTTTCAATGGGATCTTTCTAACTCCGGTATTTAGAGTCGTGTCTGAAGTGAGCGTTAGAAATCTAACGACAAAACTCCAGCCGCAGAAAAAAAGTCAGTAGTTAAGAGCTTTCTGGGCTAACGCCGGTTCATAAATCTCTTAACTACTGTACTCTAAAGTACACTAACACCCATAAACTACCTATGTACCCCTAAACCGAGGTCCCCCCACATCGCCGCCACTCGATTAAATTTTTTAACCCCTAATCTGCCGACCGCCACCTACGTTATACTTATGTACCCCTAATCTGCTGCCCCTAACACCGCCGACCCCTGTATTATATTTATTAACCCCTAATCTGCCCCCCACAACGTCGCCGCCAGCTACCTACAATAATTAACCCCTAATCTGCCGACCGCAAAGCGCCGCCACCTACATTATAGCTATGTACCCCTAATCTGCTTCCCCTAGCACCGCCAACCCCTATATTATATTTATTAACCCCTAATCTGCCCCCCTCAACGTCGCCTCCACCTGCTTACACTTATTAACTCCTAATCTGCCGAGCGGACTGCACCGCTACTATAATGAAGTTATTAACCCCTAATCCGCCTCACTAACCCTATAATAAATAGTATTAACCCCTAATCTGCCCTCCCTAACATCGCCGACACCTAACTTCAATTATTAACCCCTAATCTGCCGACCGGAGCTCACCGCTATTCTAATAAATGTATTAACCCCTAAAGCTAAGTCTAACCCTAACACTAACACCCCCCTAAGTTAAATATAATTTTAATCTAACGAAATTAATTAACTCTTATTAAATAAATTATTCCTATTTAAAGCTAAATACTTACCTGTAAAATAAACCCTAATATAGCTACAATATAAATTATATTACATTGTAGCTATTTTAGGATTAATATTTATTTTACAGGCAACTTTGTAATTATTTTAACCATGTACAATAGCTATTAAATAGTTAAGAACTATTTAATAGCTACCTAGTTAAAATAATTACAAAATTACCTGTAAAATAAATCCTAACCTAAGTTACAATTAAGCCTAACACTATACTATTATTAAATTAATTAAATAAAATACCTATAATTACCTACAATTAAACCTAACACTACACTATCAATACATTAATTAAATACAATATCTACAAATAACTACAATGAAATAAACTAACTAAAGTACAAAAAATAAAAAAGAACTGAGTTACAATCAGCCGATCAGCCAATAGAATGTGAGCTCAATCTGATTGGCTGATTGGATCAGCCAATCGGATTGAACTTGATTCTGATTGGCTGATTCCATCAGCCAATCAGAATATTCCTACCTTAATTCCGATTGGCTGATAGAATCCTATCAGCCAATCGGAATTCAAAGGACGCCATCTTGGATGACGTCCCTTAAAGGAACCGTCATTCTTCAGTTGGACGTCGCCGGAAGAAGATGGGTCCGCGGTGGAGTTCTTCAGGATGGAGCCGGTCGTCATCGGATGAAGATAGAAGATGCCGCTTGGATCAAGATGGTTGCCGGTCCGGATCGCCTCTTCTTCCCGGATAGGATGAAGACTTAGGGTAGGGCATTTTTTATTTTGGGGGTCTTTGTTATTTTATTAGGGGGCTTAGAGTAGGTGTAATTAGTTTAAAATTGTTGTAATATTTTTCTTATGTTTGTAGATATTTTTTTATTTTTTGTAACTTAGTTCTTTTTTTATTTTTTGTACTTTAGTTAGTTTATTTCAATGTAGTTATTTGTAGATATTGTATTTAATTAATTTATTGATAGTGTAGTGTTAGGTTTAATTGTAGGTAATTGTAGGTATTTTATTTAATTAATTTAATGATAGTATAGTGTTAGGTTTAATTGTAACTTAGGTTAGGATTTATTTTACAGGTAATGTTGTAATTATTTTAACTAGGTAACTATTAAATAGTTCTTAACTATTTAATAGCTATTGTACCTGGTTAAAATAAATACAAAGTTACCTGTAAAATAAATATTAATCCTAAAATAGCTACAATGTAATTATAATTTATATTGTAGCTATATTAGGATTTATTTTACAGGTAAGTATTTAGCTTTAAATAGGAATAATTTATTTAATAAGAGTTAATTAATTTCGTTAGATTAAAATTATATTTAATTTAGGGGGGTGTTAGTGTTAGGGTTAGACTTAGCTTTAGGGGTTAATACATTTATTAGAATAGCAGTGAGCTCCGGTCGGCAGATTAGGGGTTAATAATTGAAGTTAGGTGTCGGCGATGTTAGGGAGGGCAGATTAGGGGTTAATACTATTTATTATAGGGTTAGTGAGGCGGATTAGGGGTTAATAACTTTATTATAGTAGCGGTGCGGTCCGGTCGGCAGATTAGGGGTTAATAAGTGTAGGCAGGTGGAGGCGACGTTGTGGGGAGCAGATTAGGGGTTAATAAATATAACATAGGGGTCGGCGGTGTTAGGGGCAGCAGATTAGGGGTACATAGGGATAATGTAAGTAGCGGCGGTTTACGGAGCGGCAGATTAGGGGTTAAAAAAAATATGCAGGGGTCAGCGATAGCGGGGGCGGCAGAATAGGGGTTAATAAGTGTAAGGTTAGGGGTGTTTAGACTCGGGGTACATGTTAGAGTGTTAGGTGCAGACGTAGGAAGTGTTTACACATAGCAAACAATGGGGCTGCGTTAAGAGCTGAACGCGGCTTTTTTGCAGGTGTTAGTTTTTTTTTCAGCTCATACAGCCCCATTGTTTCCTATGGGGGAATCGTGCACGAGCACGTTTTTGAGGATGGCCGCGTCCGTAAGCAACTCTGGTATCGAGAGTTGAAGTAGCGTTAAAAATGCTCTACGCTCCTTTTTTGGAGCCTAACGCAGCCTTTATGTGGACTCTCAATACCAGAGTTATTTTTATGGTGCAGCCAGAAAAAAGCCGGCGTTATCTACGCGGGTCCTTACCGACAAAACTCCAAATCTAGGCCTATGTCTTTTCTTGCAATCTGGGCCTCCTCCAAGTTCCTTCCTTTATACTCTAACATTTTATTTTGACGGAGAGCTTGTTCTAAATCCTGATTGGTAAATAACATTAACTTATAATAATTAACACAATTTAGCTTATATACAGTATAGAAGAGAACCCTGGGAAGGCTAATAACTATGGCATGAGACTAAGTAAGGAGAACTTGCGTTGTCAATGGCCACAAAGAAGCTGAGGAAATAATATTTATTGTGTTGCAGGAAGATATATTGCATCGGGGGTTACCAGTCGGGGGTCATATTGGTGGTCCTTGGGTGTATAGAGGTATTGGGGGAGATGTCGGTTAGGGTTTATAGAGTTATGGATTGGGTTAATATCAGTTTGGTGATCAGATCAGGGGTGGTTCATTTTAACTGTGAGTTAATTTCTTTTTGATCCTCTTCACTGAGTTTTGACTACCTAAAACTGTTGTAACTAACTGTTGTTACTGCTAAAAGCAGTAGTGCAAATGTTTTAGGGTGCATTGCCACACATATTAGCAGTAGTCACAAGATAGTCTCACTATGTTATAATGGATCCCATATAAAGAAATAGTTATTGCTTAGGAGCTGCTGTACAACATTAGTGTGACTGTCGGCCCAGTGTATGTTTATAGTAATAGGGTTATCTCTGAGCTGCGGCTCTAATGTTATCAGTAGTCGATCACATACGATCTAGGGATGTCAGAGATTTCAGTAAGGTTTGTGGTTGGGAAATAGCTATCTCTTTGCTAAGCCTCTCAAATAGTAGTGAATTTAGCCTTGGTTTCCCTTTCTTGTATGAGACATCCTTTACTTTCTTAATATGTCCAGTACTACAAAATTTGGCTATGCTATACAAATAAACTATATTAATATTCATCATCATCAACATAATAGCAATAATAATAATTATTTACGGTTATTTATTTTAATTAAAGGAATATGTGTTATCTTTATTTTACTTTAATTAAAAAAAAAACACAAATTACCATAACATAAAAAGTATGTTAAAAAAGTTCAGTTATTTTATACTCAAATTAATTTTATTATTATGGAATCATTGTATTTTTAAAAGCATATAAAAGTAATGTATAACAATGCTATAAAGACACATAAGGAATTATTTATATATGTAAAAAAAATATTATTGACTAAAACTGTACAATAAAATTAATTTGGTGCACAAGGAAAAGTAGATCTAATATCATTATCAGATAGGTGAGCAGCCTTACACAGATTATCTCCATTGTGTAATATTAGGGTTGTCTTAGACACAAATACTAATATATGTGAACTAATGCATGTTTTTGCCACAGCATAAAAAAACACTCATTAATTCTACAACTAACCCACAGTTGATGAAGTGCCTATTATATGCTGTCATTTTTTTTTACAAACGGACAGATAGAAGGGTATACAGGGGTCTGCTGATTTATTAGTACCAACATGGAACTTTACTCACTACTGTTTGAAACAAGACTCTCTTATGGTAATAAAATTTAGGATTCAGTCAAAATATGTTTGCAAATAAGCAGAACTAAATAAAATATGACAAGTATATGAAAATCCAAGAGAGTAACATACATACAGTATTTAGATCAATATTTTTGGTGCATATTAATGAATTACAAAACCAGTTAAAGGGACACTGTACCCACATTTTTTCTTTTGTAATTCAGAAAGAGCATGCAATTTTAAGCAACTTTCTAATTTACTCCTATTATCAATTTTTCTTCGTTCTCTTGCTATCATTATTTGAAAAAGAAGGCATCTAAGCTTTTTTTTGGTTTCAGTACTCTGGACAGCACTTTTTTATTGGTGGATTAATTTATCCACCAATCAGCAAGGACAACCCAGGTTGTTCACCAAAAATGGGCCGGCATCTAAACTTACATTCTTGCATTTCAAATAAAGATAACAAGAGAATGAAGAAAATATGATAATAGGAGTAAATTAGAACGTTGCTTAAAATTTCATGCTCAATCTGAGTCACGAAAGAAAATTTTTGGGTACAGTGTCCCTTTAAGTTATGCGTTTAAAAGATATATATAATGCATACATACTTTTCTAAACTGCCGGCAATACATAAAATTAATATGCATTTCATTACACCAGCTGTGTAGTTGTTGACCTTGTTGAAATTTACCAATTTTTCTTGATTTTTTTTTTCATGAATATTTTGCAATGATTTAAACATACTCTTTTAATTTTATGATAGCAAATGTGAGCATTCCATGTCCATTTAAGTTTTGTGGGAGAACGTTGTTCTGTGTATTTCTAAGGGGCCCCAAACTAATTGCTAATTTTTAGAGGATTTGTACTGTAAAATCCTGTGCCCAATTATTTTGTGTTGATTTCATTGTCCATAATAACCATAGTCATTAAATTAAATTTTTTAGGGGGAAGGAAGTTATTTTATGATTATATGTTATACATGACGATAAAAGATTGGTTGCTCTATTTTGTCCGAAAACTAAGAACAGGATATGACTGAACAAAGGAACGACTTAGTCTTCTTTATCACCGTCAAGACAAAGTCCTGGTGTTCTCATCTTACTAATTGGCTATGCTTTCTGCATGTCCTTCCTAGGCTTCTTCCCTGACAAATCTACTTTACATACTTATAAAGCTTGTTTTATATATTTATAAAAGAAGGTCATTAATATTTGAACTTTGTTCATTTAGACAGCTTATTAGATTAAAGATTTGCTGCATCTGAGGCCACATTCATTGTATGAAGCTCCTTTGTAACCTTTGAAGATTAGAGCTATGCTATACTAATCAAGGTTTCTAAATTTCCCTTGTAGATCTCTTAAAGAAGCTTTCAGGAAATTAACTATGAAACACAAGTAAAGGTTAGACACTAATCTAACAGTCTTGTACATCCTGTCTGCAATATTCAAACAAGTGGCTCCAAGAGTGGAAAAGTGTACGCTCTACTTATCAAACTGATATGGCCATAAAAAGATTTCTTAAGAACGCTGATAAAGAATAAGACACTTATCGTGTTCTTTATTTGCAGAATTAAAACATTATTTGCTGAATAAAAACAAATTGACAGTGCAAAACTAAAAGAAGAAATTATTTATAAAGGTAAAAGAGAAAAAAAAACTAAGAAGCGCTATTTAACAAAATATTTGAAGGGTAAATAAATTGCATTGCAAAAAGTAGTCTTCTGTTTAGTATTTAATAGATGTCTGTATAATAGAATATTCAAAGCTTGATTGATTTATGACAACCTATAATTACTATATTTTCTTCATTAAAAATGTCATGGTCTAATATCCCAGTGGACATTTTCAAATCAAGCGAGAATATTGCAGATGATAATATTACCTTGAGACTTTGAAGCTTGAGTGCATTATTTGCTAAAGACTTGTTTTAACATATGCATAAGCTGTATCACCAGGTAAGCACAGCACTGGAAAAGATCTGCAGATTAAGACTATGTTTTTATTGCTGCTGCAAATTCAGATGGTGTAAAGTTGTATCGGCTTTCGTTTTTCACTGGGTTTACATACTTTGGGGCCGATTTACTAAAGTGCGGACGGACATGAGACGATGTAGCGTATCATGTCTGCCTCACGTCGATAAACGCCGACAGCATACGCTGTCAGCATTTATCATTGCAAAAGCAGTTCTGGTGAACTGCTTGTGCAATGCCGCCCCCTGCAGATTTACGGCCAGTCAGCCGCTAGCAAGGGGTGTCACTCAGCCCGATCATATAGGATCGGTCGGATTGAAGAGGCAGCGGACAAGTTATGGTGCAGCGGTCTCGCGCAGAAACAGGGGCATTAAACTCCATTCGGAGCTTGATAATTCGCCCCCATTAAATGTAAATAGTTTATTAAATAGGTTTAAAGGGACAGTCTATTCCAGAATTTGTATTGTTTAAAAAGACAGATAAACCCTTTATTACCTATTCTCCAGTTTTGCTTAACCAACACGGTTATATTATTATATTTTTACCTCTGTGATTACCTTGTATCTAAGCCCCTGGAGACTTCCCCCTTATTTCAGTTCTTTTTTAACAGACTTGCATTTTAGTCAGTGCTGACTCATTAATAACTCCATGGGGCTGAGCACAATGTTATCTATAGGGCACACATGGACTAGCTCTGAATAGCTGTAAAAAACTGTCAAAATACACTGAGATAAGAGGCCGCCTTCAAGGGCTTAGAAATTAGCATATGAGGCAACCTAGGTTTAGCTTTCAACAAAGAATACCAAGAGAAAAAAAGCAGATTTGATGATAAAAGTAAATTAGAAAGTTGTTTAAATTGACATGCCCTATCTGAATCTTGAGAGTTTAATTTTGACAAGACTGTTCCTATAAGATGCTTTGTCTAACATTTTTAACCATCCACTTATAATACCAATTTTGCATTATTCTTTGCACAAGGCCAAGCCCAAGAAAAAGCACAGCTCCACTTACAATCTAAACCTCTGTAAATGATCAATGTTACTTGTTTGACCTTTGCAGTGCTAATATTGTAGATCTCTATTACTTTTAGGTAAAAGTAATCATTCCTCATACTCATGTTGAATAAAAGGTAGCATCTACCTAATTCACTTTCTGTTTACATTAGCACTTAATAATATTATGATGTTAGAATACAATAAATATCCAGTAATCTGTCAAGTTACAAACAGCTGGTACAGTAGGCTGATCAGTGAGGGAAAATGCAGCCCGTGCCTTACAGAATATTTTCCTTTGCACGTACTTGCTTTTTATATTTTATGGCATCATTTAATAATCTGGTCAGCATAATAATGTTCAGTTGGTAATTTTATATCTCAGATTTAATAATGCTGAAATGTATTAATGCAAGTGCTAGAGCAATACTGTCATGGGACTATGTGTAATAGGATATGAGCTTTATAGTTATGTGTGGTAGGATTTAAAGAGACACGTTAAAGGGACAGTGCACTTTAAAATTATATTATATATTATATTCATAATATGAAATAGTTGTTAAGGTAATACTTTTGTTTTTTTTACATATTTTGACACAATATTTGCCTGTTATTTTAAAAGATAAAACTGAGAAATCTGCAGGAAGAAATACACAGAGAGAACACACCAGACCTCGCAGATAATATTTTGCTGCTGCACCCATGGAGTGTCCCTGTATAGCCCACTAGCAGAAACTCATTTTATAATAAAGAAATTTATTCTTTGAATTTCACAGTGTTTTTGGATGTGCAGCAGGGGTCAAGTCCTACAAAAAAAAGTGTGGTAACGCACCGAGACTTCCACCTGCCCTCACAATTAATATTGTTTTATAAAAATATATATATATATATATATATATATACATACATTCATACACACTTACACACACACTGTATTTATATGTATATAATCTATAGACTTTGGTTAATGAAAGCAAATTAAATCCAATGAAGTGTTGAATGGTTGTCTTTGTAAGCACTATGTGTAATAAAAGATAATAAAGATAATATTCATAACAGGGGTGATAACACAGCAGGACCGCATTAAGGGCTAGATTTATGAAGCCCCTACGGCAGCAAGTTCTTACTAGAACTTGCTCGCCGTGATTTATCAAGCAGCGGTCACAAGACCGCTGCTTCCCTAAGCTGTTCGCCACCTCTAAACTGGCGAAATTCAATCTCCTCGGTCGAGTCCGACCGAGGAGATTCACAGCTCCTGCCCGCGCGTGATTGGCTGTGCGGGGGCAGGGGGTGGGATTGCACGCGAGCGCAAAATTGTGCTCGTGTGCAATGCCAAATACCTGCGGGTAATTTCGCCCCGCCACAGGCGAGCTGAGGAGTACAGGGGCGCGTATACGCGCCCCTGTACGCCTCAGCTATAAATCTAGCCCTTAGTGTATTGTAGGAAGTGTTAACGTCCATTACTAGAGGATCTCACTATCCCTCTAACCAGACTGTGGTCAATCTCCTCCCACCAGCAGCAGCAGTGTTTATTGAAGTGTTTCTGTTCTCTGTCCAGAAGGAACTTAGTTAACTCTGTTCCCATGCGTTCCCACCAGACTTGACCCCTGATGTGCAGTATATTTTTATTACAATTTCTACTGTGTGCCTTAAAGGGACATGAAATCTAACTTTTTTTTTTCATGATTGAATTTGAGCTTACAATTTTAAACAACTTTCCAATTTACTTCTGTTATCATATCTGCTTTATTCTTTTGGTATCCTTTGTTGAATGAGCAGCAATGTGCTCCTGGGAGCTTGCTGAACACATTGGATAAGCCAATGACAAGAGGCATATATGTGCAGCCACCAATTAGCAGCTAGCTCCCAGTAGTGCATTGCTGCTCATAAACCTACCTAGATATGCTTTTCAACAAAAGATACCAAGAGAATGAAGCAAATTAGATAACAGAAATAAAATATGATTTTTGCGACTCTATTTCTTTATAAATTCAAATGGGATTTAAAAATATTTTTTTTCACGGAGTGTTTCTATTTCAATATTTCACTACCAAAACATATCTGGAGATCGCAATACATTTTTGAGTCACTTTTCACCAGCTTTAGAGCCCAGTTTGGCTTTTCAAATTCGACACCTCTAGGAACTTGATAAATCCCTTAAAATGCATTTTGGACAACTTTACAACTATTTTACGACTATTTGCAAACAGTCTCTTATCTTGAGTTAAACCATTTGAAATGGTCAAAGGAGACAGTCTAGAGGTTTATTAACATACTTGGTATGTAAGCACTAAAGTTCCATGCATCATTATTGGAGAAGCTGTATACAGAGGACAAGGTATACATTTACATATGTATAGGTACATCTACATATCTATATGTGTTGACTATATGATATTCTGAACGTGAACGTTAGGTCCAAAGTATTACTATATACTATATTACTGAACTTGTAAACTGGAAGGAGCATTTTCGACCGAGAGTTCAGTAATGTAGGCACAAGCACAGTGAAACGCACTATTGTGAATGAGTTTAGACTTAGAGTGCATGGAGGCTTGTCCCCTATAAAAACCCGGTCACTAAGGCTCAATCTCGTTTAAGGGTCTCTTAGGAAGAAAGTATTTAGCAAGGCAGTGAGATCACAAATTACAGTTTTTAAAAAAGGGTCAAATCCAATAAAAAAGATATAAGTTCTTTGCATAGAAACTTGTAGTTGACATTTTGTTTTCAGTTCACACTAAAATGTAAAAGGTCCTTTATAAATAGCAATAGAAAAACAGTTCACAGTCTGCCCATCGTGACAACCTAAAAGATGCATTCAGATGGGTTTAGTTAGCAGTGGTGCGGATGGAAACGGATTAAAACAGTTAACAAAGTTAACTATGAAAGTCGCAAGATAAGTAATTCCCTGTAAAAACTTGAATTAAAAGATAACAGTACTGTTAGTGACAATCACAACAGTGGGAATGTAACCTACAATCAAATATTAAAAATGAAATAAACACACCTTTTGTAGATGTTGTTGTCCTGAAGTGACTATAGAAGTACATGTATGTCCATCATATCAAGATACCTTTGGCATTAATATGGTTACTGTTGGGGATGGATTCTGATGACAATAGGTTACTACCACACATGCAAATTAGTATTTTCCTTGCAGAGACAACAAATGGGTTAAATTAATACAGCTTTTCTTTAACCTTAAGAGGTGTGAATGGGCTATGATATGTGTCAATTTTGGGAGATCTCCTAGTTTCTGCTTCAAAAAGAGGTACCTTACACACCCAGTCCTTTTCTGGAGTTTTTTAGTTGAAAACTCATTTGCGGCTTTGGGGTTTTAACAAACGAAACCTTATAGTATTGTGATCACTAGAGAAACTCAGCTACCAATTTGGTCAGAAAGCAAAAAACATTTTCTGGAGCAAATCGCTGATAGATTGTGAACAAGGCAATTATTTTTCAAAAAATCTTTTAATTCACCATATGTATGATGTAATAATTACTAATGACAATTTAGAGATTTGCTAAATATTTCTCCTTATCACAAAGTGAAATCTACAATATTGTTAAAACTATGATAATACGCAGTGAGAACCTTGTGGTTTATTTTATTACATTTAAGCTGTGTGTTCCATTAATCCTGTGATTTTGTTTCCCTCCAAGCCACTAACAGTTAAATCATCTAAGTGAGTAATGTAAGGAATTCCCCTGACTTGTGAGTTTCTGTAAGGGCACTGAGATAATATACTCATATTTATATACACATATTCTCCTATCCTGGCACCAAAAACACAAGAACAGCTTAACTTCGATAAAGCAGGAATGAGGGAGAGATACTTAAACTACTAAAACATATATTCCCTGACTGATTTATATGTGTAAATAAATTTAGGCACACAATGTGTTCAAATTCAAATGTTTCTTTAAAGTTATTTAAAGGAACATAAAATCCAAAACGTTTCTGGCATGATTCAGAAAAGACATACAAATGTAAAGGTATATTAAACTGCCTATTTCATTGTTTAAATAAAAAGAATTTTGTTATTCACTATTTTATCATTCATTCCTTTTTTTTTTTACTTAATTTCTGTAGGGTTCATTATTTACTGTAACAGCCCTACGAGGGGGCTGGAGTTTCTTCAGGATTGCAAAAGTAACCGTTTTTAATTTAAACTGAAAAACACAGTGTATACTAAATAAGATAAGGATATGTCACAGAGTCACAGAGTCCAAATAGTGTCCCAAAATTTCCTTGATTGTAGTGTAGTGATGGCATGATTTTCACCCACCTCACAGGAAAGAAGTAAAAACACAAAATAGTGAAGCCTATTAGGGAATGTGGTCTCACACTTTTCTGAGCTATGACTAAGCTCTTGGTAAATTGGTATAAAGCCCCACTGCTCCCCTGGAGACTCAGGAAACCCAGGAATTTCAAAGTGGATTAAAGACAATGGGGCCTATTTAACAAAGGTCTATTGGACCTGATCCGCCAATCAGGTTGAATTACAGCGATGTCTGTCTGCCTGCTCAGAGCAGGCGGACAGGTTATGGAGCAGCGGTCTTTAGACCGCTAGTTTCATAACTGGTGTTTCTGGCGAGCCTGCAGGCTCGCCAGAAACATGGGCCCTCAAGCTCCATCCGGAACTTGATAAATGGGCCCCAATATTTATTCTAAAAACATAGGACTGTATACAAAAGGTAATATCATAGCATACAGGAAACCGATCTCAAATCTAGAGGCCAGCCTGGTACAAAGCAGACCTACTAAACAGTGAATACACAGTTTGACAGAAAAACCAGTGAGTGTATATATTTCAAGTCTTTTAAAGTCCTGTAATATCCAACGCACGTTTCACAGATATGCTGTCAGCTTTTTCAAGGATCTTTGAAAAAGCTGACAGCATATCAGTGAAACGTGCGTTGGATATTACAGGACTTGCAAAGATAAAAGTACAGTACAATACAATATAAAAGACACCAGGCATAGTTTAACAAACAAATACAGGTGGAATTGAGGGCCCTGTTCCTGTGGGAACTTACAATCTAGATGGGTAGGAGGATGAAAAACAGGAGATGGGGACTGCAAAGGTGGGAATGATGTTAGTGTGGAGTTAGATGAGGGCTGCTTTTAGGCAAGTGGAATTCATTTGTTCCTGATTTGGAGATAGGCTCTCCTGAACAAAAAGGTCTTTAGGGAGCATTTAAAGGAGGAAAGGTTAGGGGAAAGTCTGACAGCTCGAGGAAGTGCATTCCAGATGGTTGGTGCTACACAAGAGAATAGTCTAGCATGGGAGGAGGTGATGGTAGAAGATGCAAGGAGCAGTTCATTGTTGAATCTTAGGGGGCGGGCTGGAGTATATTTGTTGATGAGTGAGGAGAGGTGGGGGGGGGGGTTGCGTTGGTAAGGGCTTTGTAGGTTAGGGTGAGAATTTGGAATTTAATTCTGCTGTGAATGGGGAGCCAGTGAAGGGACTCGCAGAGAGGTGCAGCAGATACAGAGCATCAGGAGAGGTGGATTAGCCTACCAGAGGCATTTAGGATGGATTGAAGAGGGGAGAGGTGGGAGAGAGGAAGGCCAGTTAGTAGGTTATTACAGTAGTCAAGTCGGGAAATTACCAGGGAGTTGATTAGCTGTTTAGTAGTTTCAGCACTCAGAAATGGATGCATTTTGGAGATATTGCATAGGTGGTTGCGACAAGATAAAGAGAGCAATTGGATGTGGGGTATGAAGGACAGATTGGAGTCAAGTGTAACTCCTAGGCAGGGGACTTGGGGAGATAGTGGAGTCACCAACAGTGATTGAAACATTAGAAACCAGTGTAGAATTAGAGGGGGGGGGATTAGAAGGAGCTCAGTCTTGGAGATATTGATTTTTAGGTGGTGAGAGGCCATTCAAGAAGAAATGCCAGATAAGCAGACAGTAATGTGAGAAAGGACAGAAGGAGAGAGTGCAGGGGTGGATAGGTAGATCTGAGTATTATCAGCATAGAGGTGAGAGTTGAAGCCATAGCTAGTGATAAGTTTACCCAGTGAGGAAGTATAAATAGAGAAGAGGAGAGGACACAGAACAGATATATACACTCACAGGATTTTCTGGCACACCATTATGCCCCAACAATCACCTATTTGTTATTTTGTGTATATAAATCATCCTTAAGGCCTATCTGTTACTTAGACATTTAAGTAACTTTCCCCTTTGTGTATGTGGTCAAAAAATATCAATGTAAATTAAAATAAAATGCCTCTCTTTCAGAACCTGCATTCTATTTTGGAGATGTGGAATACTTTGTTGATGAAAGTGCTGGCTTCATTGAAGTACGTGTTTGGAGAACTGGTACCGATCTTTCAAAAACTGCAACAGTCACTGTACGGTCACAGAAAACTGAACCTGTGTCAGCAATAGGTGAGCAAAATTAAATTTCTTTAATGTGTTTCTATTTTAATGTTTAAACATTAAATCCTACATTATGCAATGTAGACTCAGAGATTATTATAGGACCACTAAATACAGTATAATTTAATAATTGTCAAGTACACAATAAAATACAATGCAATAGCACCTACTTTGAATCTGAAATGAACAATAGATTATTTTTTGGCAAATTTCAAAGTTAATCCTATTTTCTCTCACCCTGTATCATGTGACAGCCATCAGCCAATCACAAAATGCATATACAAACATACTGTGCCCTTTTTGCACATGCTCGGTAGGAGCTGGAATTTAAGAAAATGTGCATATAAAAAGAATGTACATGTTTTGATAATGGAAGTATATTGGAAAGCAGTTTTTTTTTATTCCATGCTCTATTTGAATCATGAAACTTTAATTATGACACTTTAGTGGTGCTAATGAAAAGAAAAAATAACTATATGGGTAGGAATCAAATGAAAGAGTTGTATAATGGTGCACTGAGTAAGGGAGAAGGGGTATGGAAGAGATCATGAAGGGTAAAGATACAGACAGATTGGCATTACTTAATGCCTTTCCCTTAAAGGGACATGAAACCCAACATGTTTCTTTTATAATTCAGAGAGAGCATGCAATTTTAAACAACTTTCCAATTTATGTCTATTATCCAATTTGCTTGTTCTTATAGTATCCTTTGTTGAAATTCATACCTAGGTAGGCTTAGGAGCAGCAATGCACTACTACTACTGGGAGCTAGCTGCTGTTTGGAGGCTGCACATATATGCCTCTTGGTTCACTTGATGTGTTCAGCTAGTTCCCAGTAGTGCACTTCTGCTCCTTGAACAAAGGATGCCAATATAATGAAGCATATTAGAAGAAAATTGTAAAGTTGTTTTAAATGATATACTCTATCTGAATAATGAAATATGCTTCATGTCTCTTTGAATGGGGAATAAAGTATATACCTACATTGTACAAGGCACATCCATTCAAATGAATTAGAAAACATCAGAATGCCTGGTTATCCTGTGAGTTTCCACTAGCTTTGCACCACATCAACTTCACTAATGTTTTACATTTACAGTTCTTCAGCTGTACTCAAATCCATCAGAAATTGCGTTTTCAGCAGCATTTTGTGTGATTTTAGTATTTGCCTAATTCAAAAGCCTTGCTGTGAGCACCACAGAGTAGCTTCAGCACAGGAAATGTCTTATAAGCAAACATGGGAGGTGGTGATTACAAAAGAGAAGTTGTGAGAAGAACATAGAAAGCATATGATGGAGTTGCTTAGAAAGAAGCTTCAAAGGCTAAAGTCAGAGACTAAGGTCAGGATTTTGAACACTATTGTGCTAGAACAGTGAAGATCTTGTTAAACTGTAGAAGCTAAAACAGAATTGTGATTGGATCAGCTTGTCACGGTCATTTAAAATGGGCTGGAGAGAGGACAACCATGGGTCAGAAGGCCAGAAGAAAGGTGTTGCAGTATTGAAAACAGGAGATAATATAGAGAAAGTGTCTTGATGCCCTCTGGCATTAGGAAGGGACATATAAGGGAGATGTTGGATAGATGCTTGTGAAAGGATTAAGCTAGCGACTTAATTTGAATTGAACTAGAGTGTAGTATGATTGCTAATACAGCAAAGAAAATATGAATTCAGCAGTGATGTTGTGCTAAAAGGTGGGTATTAATAATCAATGTTACATTTTCATTTTCAAGTGATAGAAGCTATCTACCAATAGATATTAGGTAGTCATTTGCTAGCATGATATAGGTCTGAAAGTAATAGGACAGGACAATTTATTATTAAGAATTAGACTCAAATATAATTGTCTGTATAACTATGACAAGGTGTACATATCATTATCGGTTATTGCAGTGTTATTAATAGAATGTTTACATTTATTGCATACATACTGATTATTAGGGATGGGCGAATGTTTCTCAACATTCGAAAAATGAAACAAATTTAACACATTCGTTCGTTCAAATCAAATTTTGAATGTTTACATAACATTCTAACATTCGGTTTTCGAATGTTCTGTTTCGAATTTTATGATTACATTCGAAAATATTCGTTTAGAAAAATTCTAATTTATATATTTGTAATAGTATTTCTAATGCTTTCTTTAAATGTAATATTCGAATTATGCAATATTCGAATTCGAAAAATTCTAATTTATATATTTGTAATAGTATTTCTATAATGCTTTATTTAAATGTAATATTCGAATTATGCAATATTCGATCGAATTAGAAACATTCGAATTGATATATTTGTATCTATTATGTATCAATTTAATAGATTCCCTACTACATGAACTATTGAACTTCTGAATAGTATTTGTTAAATAGAATGTTAAATTTGAAATTTCGAATGTGGAAAACTGTAAATAGCATTCGATTATAGAATTTTTAAGAATATTCGTTCGTATCAACATTCGGATTTGTAATTCGAATTTCGTTAATAACAATCGTTCTAAAATTCGAATTCGGAAATTTAAACATTTGCCCATCCCTACTGATTATGTGAGGGAAATATGGCTAAAACCTATAAAAATAAAGACAATTGTTTAATAAAAAGGATAGCTAGAGAATAATAATCAAATTAAATACTCATTGTAGTAAAACTGAAAGCACAAATTTATAAAAAATGAGGTAACACAATTACCACATTAAACCTGTGTGTGACGCCCATGTGTTTAAGAGGCAATGCTGTGTTATGCTGTCCAAGAACAGAAGATGATTCTTTAATATGTGTCCTTAAAGTAGAGTGTAGACTTGTGCAAATCTCATTATAACCTATTTGTAGTTAACTGTATTTGTAGAATCATATGTTGATATCTAAACCTGTCTTTTGTGGCTCCACGTCAATGATTTTCTTGAATGAGGACAAGTGGATCCATCAAAATAAACAGCTTATTATACCCGTAATCAATATAGTACCAAATATTTAAAGAGACAGTTTAAGTGAAAAAATATATTGTTTAAAAAGATACCTTTACTACCCATTCTCCAGCTTTGCACAAGTAACATTGTTATATTAATATACTTTATTACCTCTAAACCTCTAAATTTCTGGTTATTTCTAAGCCCCACCAGACCTCCTCTTATCCCAGTGCATTTTATTATCTTTTCACAGCCAGACAGTGCTAGTTCATGTGTGCCATATAGATAACATTGGGCTCACTCCTTTGGAGTTATATATGAGTCAGCACGGAATGGATAAAATGCAAGTCTGTAAAAATCACGTAGGCAGTGTGCAGAGGCTTAGATTCAAGGTAATCACAGAGGTAAAAAGTATATTATTTTAACAGTGTTGTTTATACAAAACTGGGGAATGGGTAATAAAGGGATTATCTATCTTTTTAAAGAATAACAAATTTCAAGAAAACTGTCCCTTTAAGAAGAAAACTACTGGACTATGCAAATTACAATTAGTTGAATGCTTTTTATCAGGATATTTGAAAAATAAAACAGTATTTATTCTGTTGTAAAGTTTTTGTCTACATAATAAGATGATGTAACATATAAAATGACACAAATTAAATGATTTCCACTGACTCGCTTCTATGCTTTCCTTTTCAGCTAGCACTGACTATGTAGGTATAAGCCGTAATCTGGATTTTGCCCCCGGTGTCAACATGCAGTCTTTCCGCGTAGTCATTCTGGATGACTTGGGTCAGCCGGTGCTAGAGGGAATAGAAAAATTTGAGCTTGTGCTGCGTATGCCAATGAATGCCGTCCTTGGAGAACCAAGCAAAGCAACAGTTTTTATCAATGACACTATCTCTGACTGTAAGTGTTTCTTCTATTTATAACTAAATTGCAATGCCTGGATAGATCACTAGTATTTCAAAGAAGGAAGCTCGGGGCTTTTTATAAAGTAAGTAAGTAATGGTCCAGCATTATCAAGGTCAGAATATTCCAAAAACCTTTGAACAATTTTTTTTCTTTCTTTTATAAAATGCGGGCATCATAAAAAAAAAATCATATTATTTATTCTGATTAATGGTATAATAAACAGCTTCATATTGGATGGCCAGTCGCCATTAGATGGCATTGTATGTGACATATGAAATATTTAAAGGGACAGTGTATTCAAAAACACAAATGTGTTCTTGTTAAATAAAGCATTATATGTTGGTAAACTTTGCAATATACATTAATTACACATTTTGCAGCTAAAGCTCCTAAAAATAAAAAAAGACCTTGGTGTGTTTTTAGTGCTTATGTATATGTACGTACTATTCACTTACAGCAGGGCTAGCGGATTTCCCACACTCCCTAACTGGGAGTCACTATGTAAAGTAAATAGCGGATTTAAGTAGTACACTTTTGTTTTTGAGTACACTGTGCTTTTAAGTAAAAGCTCTTTGACGTTAGCAGGAAATTCATGTGGTATTCATATGTATATATAGCACACTGGCTAATACACACGTGTCCCTCAGTGCTATAGGTTTAAAGAAACAAGCCATCATAACGTCAGCAAGAAAAAGCAGCTTTACTGAAAATAGAAACATCTGTATTGTTTGTTTTTTTGTTTTTGTTTTTAAATAATAAAAAGGGAAAAAATAGGCCTTTTAAATTAAACAAACAAATGGCCAGATTACGAGTTTTGCGTTAGGAGCTGTGCGGTGCTAATGAGCAGTTTTTTGTCACCGCTCACTTACCTACAGCGCTGGTATTACGGATTTTTATAAACCCAGCGTTAAAAGGCAAGAAGTGAGCGTAGAGCAAAATTGTGCTCCATGCCGCACTTCAATACCAGCGCTGCTTAAGTCAGCGGTGAGCTGGTCGTACGTGCTTGTGCACGATTTCCCCATAGACATCAATGGGGAGAGCCAACTGAGGAAAAGTCTAACACCTGCCAAAAAGCAGCGTAAAACTCAGTAACGCAGCCCCATTGATTCCTATGGGGAAACACATATTATGTTTACACCTAACACCCTAGCATGAACCCCGAGTCTAAACACCACTAATCTTACATTTATTAACCCCTAATCTGCCGCCCCCGACATTGCCGACACCTACATTATATTTATTAACCCTTAATCTGCCGCTCCGGACATCGCCAACACTTACATTATACTTATTAACCCCTAATCTGCTGCCCCCAACATCAGCAACACCTACATTATATTTATTAACCCCTAATCTGCCGCCTCCAATGTCGCTGCAACCTACCTACACTTATTAACCCCTAATCTGCCGTCCCCAACGTCGCCGCCACTATATTACATTTATTAACCCCTAAACCTAAGTCTAACCCTAACCCTAACACTCCCTAATTGAAATATAATTTAAATAAATCTAAATAAAATTCCTATCATTATCTTCATTATTCCTATTCAAAACTAAATTCTTACCTATAAAATAAACCCTAAGATAGCTACAATATAATTAATAGTTACATTGTAGCTAGTTTAGGTTTTATTTTTATTTTACAGGCAAGTTTGTATTTATTTTAACTAGGTAGAATAGTTATTAAATAGTTATTAACTATTTAATAACTACCTAGCTAAAATAAATACAAATTTACCTGTAAAATAAAACCTAACCTAAGTTACACTAACACCTAACCTTACACTACAATTAAATAAATTACCTACATTAAATACAATTAAATAAATTAAATTATCTAAATCACAAAAATCCCCCACTAAATTACAGAAAATAAAAAACAAAAGAGCCCCCCCAAAATAAAAAAAAGCCTAGCCTAAACTAAACTACCAATAGCCCTTAAAATGGCCTTTTGCAGGGCATTGCCCCAAAGAAATCAGCCAAAGAATTCTATCAGCCAATCGGAATCTAAAGGACGACGGGTGGAATATTAGGGGTTAATATTGCGGAATATTAGGGGTTAATATTGCGGAATATTAGGGGTTAATATTATTTAACTAGTGTTTGCGAGGCGGGAGTGCAGCGGTTTAGGGGTTAATATGTTTATTCTAGTGGCGGTGATGTCCGGAGCAGCAGATTAAGGGTTAAAATTTTATTATAGTCTTTGCGATTCGGGAGGGCCTCGGTTTAGGGGTTAATAGGTAGTTTATGGGTGTTAGTGTACTTTTTAGCACTTTAGTTATGAGTTTTATGCTACAGCGTTGTAGTGTAAAACTCATAACTACTGACTTTAAAATGCGTTATGGATCTTGTCGTATAGGGTGTACCGCTCACTTTTTGGCCTTCCAGGACAGACTCATAATACCGGCGCTATGGAAGTCCCATAGAAAAAAGGGTTTACAAAGTTTACATAAGTCGGTTTCCGGTAAGGCCAAAAAAGTGTGTGGGGCCCCTAAACCTGCAGACTCATATAGCAGCGGTAGTGAAAAAGCAGCGTTAGGACCTGTTAACTCTGCTTTTTTACCTTAACACAAAACTCGTAATCTAGCCGAAAGAAAATATCACATTCATATAAAACCTTGTTGCTTTTTTCTCAGTGCCAAAAGTGCAGTTCCGTGAACCGGTGTACATTGGCAATGAAAAGGATGGACAGATAACTGCAATTGTATATAGGAGTGGGGATATCAACCACAAGTCCTCGGTACGCTGCTACACACGTCAGGGCTCAGCACAAGTTATGATGGACTTTGAAGAACGTCCAAACACGGATAGCTCTATCATTACATTTCTTCCAGGTATGAATGTGCATGTTTTTTTTTCATGTATGTTTTTTTTTCATGTCTTAACACAAGTATATATATATATATAATAAATACTGAAAAACTCAAACAGCATATAATGTCAAAGATGTTTAAATACCTTGGTAAATGTTTAGATGGATGGGCTTAGAAACCCTCTTAAAAGACATTATTGTTTTCTCTGTCTTAAAGGGACAGTCAACACCAGAATTGTTGTTGTTTTAAAAGATAGATAATCCCTTAATTACCAATTCCCCAGTTTTGTATAAACAACACAGTTATAATTATACACGTTTTACCTCTGTAATTACCTTGTATCTAAGCCTCAGAAGATTGCCCCCTTATTTCAGTTCTTTTTGACTGACTTGCATTTTAGCCATTCAGAGCTGTCTCCATGGTAAATTCCTGTGCATGAGCTCAATGTTATCTATATGAGACACGTGAACTAGTGCCCTCTAGTGGTGAAAAACTATCAAAATGCATTTAGATTAGTGGCGGCCTTCAAGGTCTAAGAAATTAGCATATGAACCTCCTAGGTTTAGCTTTCAACTAAGAATACCAAGAGAACAAAGCAAAATTGATGATAAAAGTAAATTGGAAACTTATTTAAAATTACATGCCCTATTTGAAACATGAAAGTTATTTTTGGACTTGATTGTCCCTTTAATAAAACTATGTGCTATGGAAGAATACGTTGAACAGGGTTTCATATCTAAATTATAACAATTTCTCCTCTTTATACTAAGTGTGGTGGGGTTGGCTTGTGTATAATTAGGTTTCATAAAAAATAATGTTTAAGGCTTGACAGTGAAATATTATTGTTATTATAATGCTTATAATTATTGTTATTATCTTTATTTGTAAGGCAACAACAGATACTGCAGTTCTATATGCAGGAATTATAAAAATTAAAGACTAGACAGGGATAGGCAGAATAAAACAGGATTAGAAGACTCTGTTCCCTAGAGAGGTTACCATCTATTCTAAGATTTACTCCTGAAATAGTTTAAGTAAGAATGTGAAATAATGCAATTATGATTTAATTTTAAATATGAAACATTAAGATATATTTTTACATTTTCAAATTAAAAAAACTTTATTGACATTCTTTGGTGGTTACCTGTAGCAGCACATTTATCCAGAGGGGAGAGGGCTTTAATGTAACCCCTATTCCCCACCTATTTGTCCCAGAGGTACATATGACCCTTAATTTTAAAAAAATCAGACTTCTGATACACATTTTTAATGCATTAAATGTAAAAGTTTTTTAATTAAGCTTATTTTTAGGTGGTTTGTAGCATTTAACTTTCTTTGATAATCACTTAATTTGACATTTTTTTATATAAAAATATATATTATATATATACTGTGTGTATATATATATATATATATATATATATATATAAATAAATTCTAGTAAAAAATAACTGCTGTGTGACCTCTCATTACTACTGTGTGATCCCTCATTATAAAAGTTGTTGATAGTGTGGTATATGCACATAGGTGAATAATGCCTACAAAGTCATTTTGTATTTAACACATTAAATGTACTTATAGGTGAGATAGAACGCCCATGCACTGTTGTGCTGATGGATGACTCTATCCATGAAGAAGAAGAAGAGCTCAGACTTGTACTTGGATCTCCAAAAAGTAACTCACCATTTGGTGCCTCAATTGGTGAACTAAATGAAACCTTGATCAAGATTAAAGACGATGCCGACAGTAAGAAACCTATTATCTTTTACGTAGAACCTTATATATAAGATATTTACATGCCCAGTTACTATCTGCCCTGTTTTATCTTTTTAGAGGCAATAATTAAGTTTGGAGATACCAAGTTTAGCGTGAGTGAACCAAAGGAACCCGGGCAAATTGTTATTGTCAAAATTCCTGTAATTCGCCTGGGAGACACATCAAAGGTTTCCATTGTGCGAGTACACACAAAGGACGGCTCTGCCACCTCTGGGGAAGATTATAATCCTGTGTCAGAAGGTACTTCTCATTTCTTTTTACATGGGCACTAATCAGTATACATAGCAAAATGTACACACTTATCTAAAGCAAAAACTGATACTTAAATAGTATTTACAGACCCTTTACACAAAGGATCATTAATCAATATTTATGAACATAGTACATCTATCTGACTGTGGATAAATTATATTAAATTATATTTTATATTGTTTATTTGCATTTAATTTTTTTTAAGACTGTAATAATGAAACTTAAAAAAATATATATTTAAAATGTGCATAAAACATAATATAAGAAACATGAAAAGATGTATATATATATATTGATTAATTGCTATTAGTTTTACATGTATAGGACAGCTTATTTTAGATATAATTTTATACAGCACTAAGACATAATAATAGCAGCAACAGTACTGTGAATTGTGTAGTCAGTACATATTTCTCAGGAGTCTACTGGTAACATCACTAGGGTCACAAATATGCATTAATGTGGGAGCTTTTCCTAACAAACTCTCTTGACCTTATACAATCACCTCTTTGAGGAAGGGATCTATCCTTTGCACATCGTGGTATTTACAAATAATCACTTGGATATTGGTTCCGGTCCACTGATTGTGTTTAGACAGTCTCCCACAGTAAAGGAAATGATTTAACCTTAGTGAAAATGTTCCCAGAAAGTACAAATTAGTTTTTAATTTGCTTTTTCATACAACTCTATAAATAAATCTTCAAGTAAATGGTGTAATATGATATTCTATAGCATTATTGAATATTTATTATATATATATTTTAATATTTAATATATATTTTCAAGTTTGTTGGGGTTGCAAACGTTGAAATAAAACTAGCTTCTCTCATTAAAAACAGCTGCATCTAAGATATAGTAATACAACTATTATACAAGGTTAATATGAATTTTCCTGCCATTCTTAAATTATATTTAGTTTATATCAAATACAAAGCAGATATCAGAGCAGTCAGTCTACTAATAGTGTTGTATACATTATATTTTCTATCAGTTTAAAGAGTTGTTTAATATTTTGCCAGTCTATATTTGAAAGTAAAAAAAGACACCTTCATCTGAGAGCGTGCATGTGTCGTGAGCACTATATGACAGCAGTGTTTGCAGCAATGTTTATTACGCATATAGTGATAAAGACAAGTGCACATTTCTGAGCCTACCTCAGTATGCTGTCATGTAAAGGGGCTAAGATACAAAGAGAAACAGGTAAATTTGGTCATAATAATAAACTGGAAACTTTATCGAAATTATGAAAGTTTAATTCTGTCATGTTCCTTTAAAGCATACTTGACTATACAAACCAGTTGCAGAAGAGATTACCTCTGCTTTTAGGATCTTTAAATGTATATTAAAAGCCTCTTGATTTGAGTACAAATTGTGCTTTATCGCATTCTCCCAAAAGGCAAAATCTATAACTTAGCTGGTTTAGGCAATTTGCAGCACTTATTTGTTTTGCAGCATTTGGCCTCTGTAGGGAGCGAGAGACAAGCACAATTTAAAGGGACAGTAAAAACTAGTTATAGTTAATGAAACAACTTTGCAGTACATTTATTTTGCCCCTTTTCATGTCATTTAGTGCTGAAAATAGTGCAATTTCTAATTCTCAGAACTTGAAATGAACCCTGCTGATTCTCAAGACTTATTTGTCTCTAATTGGCTTTATCAGATAACAACTGCAAAACAATATGCTTAATACTAACTTTATAACCGTGACTAGTCTTGTTGTCTGTGGACTAAAGCCCAGATTGGTAACTGCAAACAAAGCAAATGGTGGCAGTGTTTTGCTGTTGAAAAATAGACGTAGTAAAAGGATGTTAATTTTTAAAAAACATTAAGAGTTGGCTGATATGTTATTCTATAGCAACAGTCCCTTTAACACAAAAGTAGGAGTTGTGATTACGCATCTACTTCATAGGGTTTTTGGTACTTTAATATTTTGTTATTTAACAACCTTTTACATGGAGCTTGATAAATATGGAGCTTGATAAATATGCAGGCTCGCCAGAAATAGCAGTTATGAAGCAGCAGTCACAAAGACCGCTGCTCCATAACCTGTCCGCCTTCTCTGAGCAGGCGGACAGACATCACCGGAAATCAACCCGATCGAGTACGACCGGGTTGATTGACACCTCCCTGCTGGCGGCCTATTGGCCGCGAGTCTGCAGGGGGCGGCGTTGCACCAGCAGCTCTTGTGAGCTGCTGGTGCAATGCTGAATACGGCGAGCGTATTGCTCGCCGTATATAGCGAGGTCTGTCGGACCTGATCCGCACTGTCGGATCAGGTCCGACAGACCTTGATAATTAGAGGCCATTGTGTTAACCGTATATTCTGGCACTAAAACCTTAAAATCATTAGTAGAATGTCTTTACAGTTAAAGATGAATGACCCATTGTATGAACAAGGAACAAAGACAACATAATTTATGTTGTGTCTAAATACAAAATCCTGAATTAATATGTATTTAACTTCACAGAATCTGAAGTTATATATCTTGGTGGAGATGCCTTATTTCTTCTTATCAATGACAATGCTTGATAGAATCTTCTTTTGAGTGAAAATACATAGAAAAAATGATTTATTAATATGTAGTATATTGATGATTAAAAAATAATAAAAAATATATATATATTGGCTTGAAAAAGGGTTGTTAAAACTGTTCATTTTCTCAGCACAGAAACATGTTTTATAAAAGGAAAACAAAATTAATACATTTTAAAATGAAAAAAACTTTTTCTACACCTTGGTCTGACAGCACCTCACATCATCCAAGAATATTACTCCAGCCAAAAATATGCTAATTTTCTGAACAGTTCACTTTTAAGAATCTAACACCTAGATTTAGAGTTCTGCGTTAGGGTTAAAAAGCAGCGTTAAGGGGTCCTAACACTGCTTTTTTACGCCCGCTGGTATTTAGAGTCAGGCAGGAAAGGGTATACCACTCACTTTCTTTCCGCGAATTGAGGCTACCGCAGATCCCCTTACATCAATTGCGTATCCTATCTTTTCTATGGGATTTGCCTAACGCTGGTATTACGAGTCTTGGAAGAAGTGAGCGGTAGAGTCTCTACCGACAAGATTCCAACCGCAAAAAAAAGTCTGTAGTTGAGAGTTTTATGGGCTAACGCGAGAAACATAAAGCTCTTAACTACTGTGCTATAAAGTACACTAACACCCATAAACTACCTATGAACCCCTAAACCGAGGTCCCCTCACATCGCAAACCCTATTATAATTTTTTTTAAAACCTAATCTGCCACTCCGGACACAGCCCCTATCATCGATGACACCTACCTACACTTATTAACCCCTAATCTGCCAACCGGACCTCGCCGCCACTATAATAAATGTATTATCCCCTAAACTGCCGCACTCCCGCCTCGCAAACACTATAATAAATTGTATGAACACCTAATCTGCCCTCCCTAACATCGCCGCCACCTACCTACAATTATTAACCCCTAATCTCCCACCCCCAACGTCGCCGCTACTATTATAAAGTTATTAATCCCTAAACCTAAGTCTAACCCTTTCCCTAACACCCCCCTAAGTTAAATATAATTTAAATAAAACGAACTAAATTTACTATAATTAAATAAATTATTCCAATTTAAAACTAAATGCTTACCTATAAAATAAACCCTAAGATAGCTACAATATAACTAATAGTTCCATTGTAGCTATTTTAGGATTTATATTTATTTTACAGGCAACTTTGTATTTATTTTAACTAGGTACAATAGCTATTAAATAGTTAATAACTATTTAATAGCTACCTAGTTAAAATAATTACAAAATTAACTGTAAAATAAATCCTAACCAAAGTTACAAATACACCTAACACTACATTATCAATAAATTAATTACATTAATTACCTACAATTAGCTAAACTAAAATACAATTAAATAAACTAAACTATAATACAAAAATACCAAACACTAAATTACAGAAAATAAAAAAAAATACAAAAAAGTTTAAACTAATTACACCTAATCTAAGCCCCCTAATAAAATAAAAAAGCCCCCCAAAATAATAAAATGCCCTTCCCTATCCTAAATTACAAAGTAATCAGTTCTTTTACCAGCCTTTAAAAAGGGCTTTTTGCGGGGCAATGCCCCAAAGTAATCAGCTCTTTTACCTGTAAATAAAAATACAATACCCCCCCCAACATTACAACCCACCACCCACATACCCCTACTCTAAAACCCACCCAAACCCCCCTTAAAAAAAACTAACACTAACCCCTTGAAGATCTCCCTACCTTGAGTCGTCTTCACTCAGCCAAGCCAAATTCTTCATCCAAGCGGGGCAGAAGAGGTCCTCCATCCGATTGAAGTCTTCATCCAAGTGGCATCTTCTATCTTCATCCATCCAGAGCAGAGCGGCAGCATCCTGAAGACCTCCGACGTGGAACATCCATCCTGGCCAACGACTGAATGATGAATGACGGTTCCTTTAATGACATCATCCAAGATGGCGTCCCTCGAATTCCGATTGGCTGATAGGATTCTATCAGCCAATCGGAATTAAGGTAGGAAAATCAGCCAATCAGATTGAAGTTCAATCCGATTGGTTGATCCAATCAGCCAATCGGATTGACCTTGCATTCTATTGGCTGATCGGAACAGCCAATAGAATGCAAGGTCAATCTGATTGGCTGATTGGATCAGCCAGTCGGATTGAACTTCAATCTGATTGGCTGATTGAATCAGCCAATCAGATTTTTCCTACCTTAATTCCGATTGGCTGATAGAACGGTGCTTTTTTGCAGGTGTTAGGTTTTTTTTCAGCCAGCTCAGCCCCATTGTTTCCTATGGGGATATCGTGCACGAGCACGTTTTTCAAGCTTACCGCTACCATAGGCAACGCTGGTATTGAGGGTTGAAGTGGAGATAAATTATGCTCAATGCTCCCTTTTCTGAGGCTAACGCAGACATTCAGACAACTCGTAATACCAGCGTTGGCTTAAGGGTGCGCTGGAAAAAAAAGCCTTGTTAGCACCGCGGGTTTTTACTGACAAAACTCTAAATCTAGGCGTAAGTTATTCACTTAAATCTTTTCTCTCTGGTTTAGTTATAAATATAGTAAAACCGTCATTCTACATTTAAATTTTGTGTAAAGATTTATATTTTGTGTAATAAATTAAGCCACATGTACATTTATGCATTGCTTTTTATTTACATCCAAAAGAGACATTTTAAAATGTATTGCAGTTTTAGAAATAAATAAATACATTATTTTCCTCTCAGTAGGGATGGGTTGAGTTGTACAAAACTTGCCCTTCCTGATATTCTGAAAAACAATTTAAAAAAAATTGATAACTATTTCTACATGTAAAAGCATTGTAACATGTTTAAATAATGCCATTTCTTATGGAAGATTGAATATTTTGAGTGTAATATCCCTCTAATTATATTACAGAAATATTTATTAAATGAAACACACAAAGTTAAAGCTCAAATGTATTTTTTTTTACATATGTAAAAATCCATTAAAGTCATGATTTCATGGTAAATTAATCAATTCATTTTGCAGAAATTGAATTTAAGGAAGGAGAAACTCAGCACGTTGTAGAAATTGAAGTTCTTTATGATGGGGCAAGAGAGATGAGGGAAGCTTTTACTGTGCATCTTAAACCTGACGAGAACATGGTTGCAGAAATACAGGTAACGTGCAGTAGTAAGGTATTTCATTTATCTTTTTTATTTTTATATATAAATATATATATATATATATATATATTATTATTATTATACTTTATTTATTAAGCGCCAACATATTCCGCAGCGCTGTCCATGGATACAATTCATTTAAATAAAACAATACAAAACTTGTAAGATACAGGACAAAATTTACAAACACATACAGGAGGGATTGAGGGCCCTATTCCCGTGGGAATTTACAATCTAGAAGATATATATATATATATATATATATATATATATATGCTATTTTTGTATGCATTTTTTAGCTATAAATATTTTAGCAACCATATTCTAGATTCAATAATTAAAACAATCAGTTACCCTTGCTGCACTTGCATATAGTTTGTCTCACCAAATCTTGTATAAAAGGAAATAAACAAATTATAAACAATTTCACAGTCCCACGGAGTAGAAATGTAGGCAGGGAGAGATAAATGGATTTAAAAGTCAATTTATTATACTTGCATTAAGAACATAAACAGCACAGATCACAGAGACCACAGCTGACGCGTTTCCTGCCTCACTGGCAGTTAATCAGAGCTGCAAAGCACCGACAAGTCCTTTCACTCGTTTCATTCCTTCATTCACAGCAGCTTGGAGTTTTCTCCGGGTGCTGTCTTCGTCATGGATACGGACCTTCTTATTAGTCATTCCCGTCACATAATTGAGTCCGTATTGGTCCATTCGTTTTCATTCATATGAAGTGTATTAAGACAGTAGTGTCACTAGAACTGCTTATTTAATGTTAAATGCCGACAGCGTAAGCTGTCGGCATTCAGCGATGTCTGAGCCGATCATGTCGGACAGACCGATGATAAATCGGCCCCATAGTCTGAATTTTACCTGCATGACTAAATAAATTCTTAATATGAATATAGAAATAAAGGTCATGTTATAGTGAAACAAATTTTAAAGAAATGAGTGTTTAAAAATCAGTCCTAGCCGCTTCAGTTTCTGAGTTTGCTATACAATCATTTATGTAAAAATAGGCTATATATTTTTCATTCCGTGTGAAACTCCTAATTAGATGAGATATGTTGAGTTTAAATATTAGTATTCAGCATTCTGAATTGTTTAAATGTAATACAACATAAACTAAGATAATTTTTTACCTGATGTGAGAACTTCAAGTTTTGATGGTTTTTAGCAGTGTTGAAATTTTTTTTTTAAGCAATTATACTTATTTTGTTACTTTACAGCAGTTTCAATCCATTTTACTATATTTTGACAGTGAGATTTATGCAAGAGTTTGACTAATTTTGAAGGTTTTGCCAAGTTTCATGAACAGTGGGAGAAGTAGCCAGAACAGACTTCAATAGTGGAAAAAAAATGTCCTTCATGAATGCAAGATAAATCTTCCAAGGGCTAAACTAGAATTAATAATTCTGTATTGGCCTATAAAGAAATATTCACTATATATTTAAAGAGCATTTCATTATTACTTTGGACGAACAGATCATAGACCATATTATTTCTTCTATTTTTCACAAATTAAAGTTCATTACAAATATCATTCATATCATGAAATGTCATTTACAAGCTAGAAAGAATAAATAATAATGTGGTGTGGCAGAGAGGCACCATGGGCTTCTGTGTAGAAGTATTATTTTAAGCATCCTATTGAATGAAAGTGGTAACTATATTTATTTAGGAATTCATTTCTGAGTATTTCCCATCATACATAGTGCTGATTATATGCTAACAGCTGGACACTTTCTAACCATATGGCATAGTTCATCAAAGAAACTAATCTGCTACTGACAGAAATATTCTCAATGTTCTAAATCTATTTATGGTAGTCACACAAATAGTAGTGTATTATAAAATCTTGGATTTGTTGTATTATCATTATTAAAATTGTTCTATGTTTTAATTTTAAATTAATTCCAGATGACCAAGGCCATTGTCTACATTGAAGAAATGAATAGTATGGCCGATGTCACTTTCCCTTCTGTTCCCCAAGTGGTCTCTCTTCTGATATATGATGACACATCAAGAGTTAAAGAGAGTCCCAATCCTGTGTCTGGCTATCCTGTTGCTTGTATTACAGTGAGTATTATTTA
Organism: Bombina bombina; assembly: GCF_027579735.1. NCBI lineage: Eukaryota > Metazoa > Chordata > Amphibia > Anura > Bombinatoridae > Bombina > Bombina bombina. The sequence continues at coordinate 1,091,855,764 of NC_069501.1, read as the reverse complement.
TGTAAAATTGCTGCCCAGGCATAAATCAAATGGGATTTATTTTTTGTAAGGTTTGGAAGAGAGATCTGCATTTTACATGCCATGGAACTTTGAGCAATACATATTGCATACTGAAAGTTCCCAGGTACTTCTGCTTGCTTTCAATTCACTAGCAAAAAATATCTGTCGGTTTGCTGATGCCAACTGTGAAGCAGAATATATTTGTATAAAACACAGACATTTTTTTTCTAAATTAAGGACAAATTACCTCTACTAGTTATGAAGAAAATGGGATGTTAGTGAGGTGTCTGTAATATCTGGAGGTAATTTCATACCAAATAAAGTATATATATGCATCACAGATAGGGCAGTCCAAAGAGAAGGATTCAAGAAAAAAAGAGAAGGCTGAACAAAAAATTAAATGGTGGCAATAGATATCAGAGGTCAGAGTCTGAAAGATGTTAGGCCCAGAAGTAAGTGGATAATTACCAGCTGCAATAGGTGCAAGCAACAATCAGCAGATAGAGCAATGGCCAATGGTCTGCTGGTAATGGTTAGCAGGTACACTAGTTGGTAATTGTATGTAGTTACAGAAATGGGTAATAGTCTACAGGTACAGCAGTGTGTAATTATCAGAACATCCAGCAACAGGTACTGACCAACCAGCAGATACAGGATTGAGAACAGCAGGTAATAGTTAGCATTAGCAGTATCGGGTAAATGCCAGCAGGTACAGCAGTGGGTAATGACCAGCAGCTAATAGTTAGCATTAGCATAGCAGTATCGGGTAAATGTAGTGTTAGTGGTATGGGAGGCCAGAGGTTGAGAGGTTAATAACTTTAGTATAGTGGCGGCGACATTGTGGGCGGCAGATTAGGGGTTAATAAGTGTTTGTAGGTGGCGGTGATGTTAGGGGCAGCAGGTTAGGGGTTAATAACTGTATGTAGGTGGCGGCGATGTTGGGGACGGCAGATTAGGGGTTAATAACATTATGTAAGGGGCGGCGATGTTAGGGGCAGCAGATTATAGGTGTTTAGACTCTGGGTTTATGTGAGGGTGTTAGGTTTAAACGTAACTTTTTATTTCCCCATAGACATCAATGGGGCTGCGTTATGGGGCTTTTCTTTCCGCAATCGCAGGTGTTAGACTTTTTTTGCTGGCTCTCCCCATTGATGTCTATGGGGAAATCATCCACGAGCACGTCAAAGCAGCACTTGTATTTGGGTGCGGTATGGAGCGCAACGCCACCATATCGCCCGCGCAAGCCTGCTTTTTTAAAACTTGTAATAGCAGCGCTATAGGGAGGTTAAATAACGCTGCTTTTGTGACGGTCGTTAAAATCCCTATATCGCTCAAAACTCGTAATCTAGCTGAATGTTATTACCTGACCATCCTGTAAGGTCTACAGTGTGTCTCAGAGGGAAGATTCCCCATTGGTAGTTGTTTACATTATGTAATGAGAAACCTGACCATGGAGTTTATCAATATTATGCGCCAAAGCATTATTTAACCTTCAAGTGGTTGAGACTAGCACTCCAAAATGTAAAGATAATAAGTCCCAATGTAGGGTGCCAGCTACTAGGGGATCCTTTTCCACTTACCCAAGGGTATAAAGTAGAACAAAAGAAAAGTGCTGCACTCCTTGATAATTTCAATTGTGAAAAGCTTTTATTCAGCCATTACAGCAATGTTTTGGGGCTCCTGCCCTTTTGTTAAGTTTGATTGCTGTGATGGCTAAATAAAGTTTTTTTCACATTTGAAATTATTAGAGTGCAGCATTTTTCTTTTGTTCTACATTATTTACCCTTTATGCACATGTAAAATTTCTTTATAATTACATTTTATTTGACATTAGGCTAATATTTAACTTAAAGGGACAGTCAACTTAAAAATTACCGTATTTGCTCGATTATAAGACAAGGTCGTTTTTTGTCTTATAATTGAGCAAATACAGTATTTGTTTAAAAAGATAGATGATCCCTTTATTGGCTATTCCCAGGTTTTGCATAACAAACACTGTTATATTAATATACTTCTTACTTCTATGATTACCTGTACCTTAGCCACTGCACACTGCCCCTTATCTCAGTGCTTTTTACATTCTTGCATTTTAGCCTATCAGTGCTGGTTCTTGCATAACCATTATCATTCTCCATGGTTATGCAAAGCTGAAGAATTGGTAGTAAAGGTGTTATCTAGCTTTTTTAAAAGTAGATTGTCAAATGTCCTTTTTAAAAAAACATTTAAATTCTTCTAAAACTGATGTTTATATTATATTTTCTTATAGGCTTGCAATCCTAAATATTCGGACTATGACAAAACTGGTTCCATATGCACTAGTGAGAATATAAATGACACCTTGACTCGATACCGTTGGCTAGTTAGTGCTCCTACTGGCTTGGATGGGGTGACCAGCCCGATGAGAGAGGTGGACTTTGATACATTTTTCACTTCTTCTAAAACTATTACATTGGATTCCATTTACTTTCAAGCTGGTTCCCGTGTACAGTGTGCAGCCCGTGCTGTGAACACAGATGGAAATGAAGGCTTAGAGCTTATGAGTCCAATTGTAGCAATAAGCACAGAGGAAGGTGAGTGAAATGTATAGTGAAGTGTACATAATATAATATTGTTTAAGGCATATGCCCTAAATTACATTATAATTATTAATCCTGGGTTTTCCATGGATTCCTGTAAATCTGCTCTTATTAGCTTTATCATCAATGTAAGTGGTAAGTTTTCCTTTTGTGTGACATAGGTACCTAAAACTGTGTATAATAAACTTCATTGTTAATTATTTTTTTGTGTTTTTCCTCTTACTCTGTAGGTCTTTGCCAGCCTAGAGTACCTGGGGTGGTTGGTGCAGAGCCATTTTCTGCTAAAATGCGCTACACTGGACCTGAAGATGCAGATCATCCTAATCTCATTAAAGTGACCATAACATTGCCTCACATTGATGGTAAGAGGAAGTAGTTCTTCATGCGTGTTATTAACATACTGTACTAGGGCAGATATGTCTATTAGAACAGGGACACTGCCTTTCTAGCTTTCTTTATATCAAACCATATATGTTATTTCATTTTTAAAGTTATATTCTATTCAAACTTAAAATGTACATCATTGCAATGCAGTTTTGATCAAAAGTAGCAAATCTAATAGCAAATATTCCTCTGGTAAAGTCTACTACTGTATGAGTGGTAGCTTATACAATATTTGTGACCTGCAAAGTAAATATCCATGGTTCCATGCACCTGCGTACAAAGGCTGTGACTGCTTAGAGAGCTAATGGTGGCACAATATGAGTCATCAGTAATACATATTGAATCTCTGCTAGTTCTCTGAGCAGGTGAAGTCTCTGAATGTGTGTGTCACAAGCACAGTAAAAGCTATCATTGGTGTTTATGATATATGTAATTTCCCTGGGCTTAAAGTAATAATAAGTAATATATATGTGAAGCACTGCATATAAATCTAGGCAGTGCACATACATATTATATTGTGTATTGTTATGTGTATATTGCAATAATCAATGTTGAAATGTACAGCCGGGGCAGGGGGTGGATAGCTGCTTGCAAGGAATATCAATTCTACTGTAAAAAATCATTTCCATATCAATGATTGCAAGAATTCCTGCATATGCAATATCTGTGTACTGTGTAGATTCACATGCAGTACTTCATAATACATTCATTACTGTCATTTTAAAGCGTTGTCTTTCTCTTTCCTATGGGTTAATATCACTGCAGGATAATTAATCTGTTTAAAGTGATGGTAAATCCTAGAGTTTCAAATACCCAGTGGCGTTTTAAAAAAGTCTAGTGGCTCTGGCAGCCCACTGCACTGCTCATTTTTTCAGTGAAGTGATATTTCCATCTCTTAGCCAATAGCCATCATGAATTAAGGTGGCCTTTATTTTTGTGATGGTTTTTGAAACATTAGGATTTATCATCACTTTAAGATTTGCAAATTGGGCTTATACTTGCAACCAATTGTCCTCCCATTTCTCTTTCCATTATTTCCCTGTGTGCTACCCCTGTTAAGTGCTTACTGGATCCAATGGTTCCATCAGGACACATTATAGAGTCTGCCCTGCTTCAAATATTGGTATGCAATTGTGCTACTAAGTTTATAACATATTTGATTTTTTTATAGGGATGATGCCAGTTGTTTCTACTAGAGAATTGTCTAACTTTGAACTTACACTGAGTCCTGATGGCACCAGAGTTGGAAACCACAAATGTTCCAACCTTCTAGATTACAATGAAGTCAGAACTCGTCATGGGTTTTTGACTGATGCAACCAAGAACCCAAATGTAATTGGGGAGACCTCACCTTACCAATATAGCACACAACTCAGAGGCCCCAATACTTTACGTTTCTACCGAAATCTCAACCTGGAGGCCTGCCTGTGGGATTTTACAAGCTATTATGATATGTCCGAGCTGTTAACTGAATGTGGTGGCACTATTGGCACAGATGGACAGGTTAGTACTATAAAACTTTAGTTCATCAGAAATATTAAAGGGACAGTATACTGTAAAATAGTTTTTCCCTTAATGTGTTTACAATTGCTTTTTTTACCAACTGCAGAGTAAAAAATGTATGAAAATTAGCTTTTTAAGGCTTATTTGTGTATATTAAAGCTCTGATTTTGTGTTTTGAAGACACAACCTAATAAAATGGGTTGAGCTTGTAGGTATAATCAGATCTCATTACTGTATCACATTGTGTACATATACCTGCTTCTTTATCTTATATCTGTCCATAAAACAATCACCAGTACTTGCAGAGAACAATGGAAAATCAACATTTTATTACCTTATCTCTGCTATATCTCACTGGGAGTGTAATCTCTTCTGCTGGCTGTGTTTACAAAGCTTATCTATAGCTGGTACGCACGGCCACAAACTTTCAGAATAGGTGGGGATACCAAATGCTAAATCAACAATTTCAAAAGCCAATATAAGGGTAAAGGAGCTACTTGTAAACAATTTAATACACTCCAGGTAAAGTGGATCATTGGGAACAAATTAAAGGGGAGAAATTTTTTGAGTAAACTGTCCCTTTAAGTGTATTTACATTTTGCAATGACAGAAATCTTACTGAATGTTATAACTTAAAGATACCTAAAAGTACAGTAAGGGAATGATCTACTATGTTAGAACATTTTTATATTGTTTTGTTGCTTGCATGTAAAGTTAAAGTTAATATTAGCTCCAATATAGCAATGCACTACTGGTCCATAGCTGGACACAGTCAGTGAGCAAATTATGAGAGGCATAAAAGCATAGCTACGTTAAGCTATGTTCAACTCTGGAGAAGAAATACATTGCTGCTCTGGAGCTGACTTTAACTAAGTGCTTAAATGTTAAAAACAAGTATGTGTGAGATTGGTCGACTCACCCTTCCCCAAAGAAAAGTTGTGAAAAAACAAAACAAAAAATGCTGTGCAAAAAATATAAATATTAGTTATAATTAATATGTATTATTGGCATAAAAGTAGAATGTAAGTATCTTGTAAAGATAAATTTATATATTGTTTAAACCATTTTTTTCTCACCTCAAGACATTTAAAACAAATGTCTAAAGCTGTGACTTGATAAATGATCCAGCAGTGTGTAATCATAACATCAAAAGCTGTGATCTGGCTAAATGCCATGTTGTCATTGGCTTGCTCACTCTCAGAGCAACTTGTTCTTCCATATTATTTGTACTTTTAATTTTATACATTTTAAGGTTTAAACATTTTGTGCTTATGTTACCTGAAGGATAGAGGTCTTACCACAAAGCTGTGACCTGCCAACTGACTTTTGTGTTGGAAAACGTCAGGTGAAGTTAGTTAAGCTTGGCTGCATCAAGTTGGCCAGATGAGTTCTTTCATATTATTTATACATTATTCAATTTAAAACATTTTGGGCCAGATTACAAGAGGCGCGCTAACAGTTACGCGCAAGGAAAAAGTTTTTTTTTGTGGGTGTTTGCGACAGTCGGATTTATCACTCGTGTTACAAGTTAAAAGGAAACGTGATCACTTGAGTGCAATTAAAGTTAACGTGTAGGGATAGAGCGTCCTAAGATTTCTGGTTAACTGTTTCACGAAACAAAAAAGTGTCACAAAACACATTAAAAAAAAATTGCACAAAAAAAAATATAATGGCTCAAAGATATGAAGTTTCAGGTGTTAGGGGGGAAAAAAGGCAGGCAAAGGGCTTTAACATAGAGATACATTCATATACATGTCTAAATATGTACATGTCTGTATGTATATGTATATATATTTATTTATTTATATATATATGTATATATATATATGTTTATATGTGTGTACATATGTGTTTATGTATCTATATGTGTATATATATATATGTTTATATGTATGTACATATGTGTTTATGTATCTATATGTGTATATATATATATATGTTTATATGTGTGTACATATGTGTTTATGTATCTATATGTGCATATATATATTTACACATATAAACACATATACAAATATATATAAGTGCATCGAACCCTTTGCAGTTAAGTAGATGAAAACATGAAAAATCATATTTATGCAATGTTCATATTTAATAAAGTTTTATATTGTGTATTTATCTATATATATAGGTATAGATATATATTGTACCAAAATACCGACAGTTATATCTAGAAAAATTTATTTATTAATAAATAGAACATATTCTTCTATGTGAAGAACATTGGAATGTGAAATATTCATATTTTCATGCCAGGTTAGCGCACTTAAGAATTTACGATTGGGTTTGTGCACGATTAGGGTGTTAGGTTTTCTTACAATTTTTTGCTTCATTGACTTAAATGGGGAGAATACATTAACGTGCACGATATCCTAAGTTCGATTTTTTGCGCACATCAGGTTAGGTCTCATGAAAAAACAGTTAACTTTCAACTTGTAATACAAGCGCTACCCAGCGCATGCAAAAAGCTTACTTCTAGCAGAGTTAGCACGGGAGCGATAAATAATGCTTCACTTGTAATCCGGTCCTTTGTGTTTGCATTACTTGAACCTTAAAGGTTTATCTACAAATCTATGGCCTGCCAACTGACTTTTGCATTAGAAAAGTCAGATGAAGTGGTAGTATCAAGTTGGCCAAAATTCTACCTACAAAACTTTGTGCTATCTAAAATGTAAACCAACTTTCACCAGCTTATAGGGACATCAAACCCAAACATTTTCCTTCATAATTCAGATAAAGCATATGATTTTAAACAACTTTCCAGTTTACGTTTATTATTTAAGTTGCTTTGTTCTCTTGGTTAGCGTTGTTGAAGAGCATACCTAGGTAGCCTCAGGAGCTGGGAGCTAACTGCTGATTGGTGGCTACACATATATGCCTCTTTTGATTGGCTTACCAATGTTTTCAGTTAGCTCTCATTAGTGCATTGCTGCTCCTTCAATAAATCGATAATAGATGTAAACTTGAAAGTTGTTTAAAATCGTATGCTGTATCTGAATCATGAAAGAAAAAATTTGAGTTTCATATATATATGTTTATATGTGTGTACATATGTGTTTATGTATCTATATGTGCATATATATATTTACACATATAAACACATATACAAATATATATAAGTGCAACGAACCCTTTGCAGTTAAGTAGATGAAAACATGAAAAATCATATTTATGCAATGTTCATATTTAATAAAGTTTTATATTGTGTATTTATCTATATATATAGGTATAGATATATATTGTACCAAAATACCGACAGTTATATCTAGAAAAATTTATTTATTAATAAATAGAACATATTCTTCTATGTGAAGAACATTGGAATGTGAAATATTCATATTTTCATGCCAGGTTAGCGCACTTAAGAATTTACGATTGGGTTTGTGCACGATTAGGGTGTTAGGTTTTCTTACAATTTTTTGCTTCATTGACTTAAATGGGGAGAATACATTAACGTGCACGATATCCTAAGTTCGATTTTTTGCGCACATCAGGTTAGGTCTCATGAAAAAACAGTTAACTTTCAACTTGTAATACAAGCGCTACCCAGCGCATGCAAATAGCTTACTTCTAGCAGAGTTAGCGCGGGAGCGATAAATAATGCTTCACTTGTAATCCGGTCCTTTGTGTTTGCATTACTTGAACCTTAAAGGTTTATCTACAAATCTATGGCCTGCCAACTGACTTTTGCATTAGAAAAGTCAGATAAAGTGGTAGTATCAAGTTGGCCAAAATTCTACCTACAAAACTTTGTGCTATCTAAAATGTAAACCAACTTTCACCAGCTTATAGGGACATCAAACCCAAACATTTTCCTTCATAATTCAGATAAAGCATATGATTTTAAACAACTTTCCAGTTTACGTTTATTATTTAAGTTGCTTTGTTCTCTTGGTTAGCGTTGTTGAAGAGCATACCTAGGTAGCCTCAGGAGCTGGGAGCTAACTGCTGATTGGTGGCTACACATATATGCCTCTTTTGATTGGCTTACCAATGTTTTCAGTTAGCTCTCATTAGTGCATTGCTGCTCCTTCAATAAATCGATAATAGATGTAAACTTGAAAGTTGTTTAAAATCGTATGCTGTATCTGAATCATGAAAGAAAAAATTTGAGTTTCATATCCCTTTAAAGGGACAGTCTACACCAGAATATTTATTGTTTTAAAAGATAGATAATCCCTTTATTACCCATTCCACATGATTTTAAACAACTTTCCAGTTTACGTTTATTATTTAAGTTGCTTTGTTCTCTTGGTTAGCGTTGTTGAAGAGCATACCTAGGTAGCCTCAGGAGCTGGGAGCTAACTGCTGATTGGTGGCTACACATATATGCCTCTTTTGATTGGCTTACCAATGTTTTCAGTTAGCTCTCATTAGTGCATTGCTGCTCCTTCAATAAATCGATAATAGATGTAAACTTGAAAGTTGTTTAAAATCGTATGCTGTATCTGAATCATGAAAGAAAAAATTTGAGTTTCATATCCCTTTAAAGGGACAGTCTACACCAGAATATTTATTGTTTTAAAAGATAGATAATCCCTTTATTACCCATTCCACAGTTATATTAATACACTTTTTACCTCTGTGATTATCTTGTATCTAAACCTCTGTAAACTGCCCCTTATTTCAGTTCTTTTGTCAGACTTGCATTTTAGCCAATCAGTGCTGGTTACCAGGTAACTCCATGTGCATGAGCACAGTGTTATCTATATGAAACACATGAACAAACACCCTCTAGTGGTGAAAACTGTCAAAATGCCCTAAGCTGAGAGGCAGCCTTCAAGGGCTTAGAAATTAGCATGTGAACCGCCTAGGTTTAGCTTTCAACTAAGGATACCAAGAGAACAAAGAAAAATTGGTGATAGATGTAAATTTAAAAATTGTTTAAAATTACATGCCCTATCTGAATAATAAAAGTTTGTTTTGGACTAGACTGTCCCTTTAAAGTATTTTCTGATTCACTGATTATAAACAAGTTTTAAAATTTTGCAAAGTCCTTGACATGTAAACTGACTTGGTAGTGAGCACAAAGCTAAAACACTGATACATGTTTCATTTTGAAATATAATAATAATATTACATTTAAAAACGTAGCCAGGTTTACCTAACTTTTCATCCAGCTATCTTGAACTGTCCTCTAATTAAGTGTAAAGTGTTTGCTCTGTTTCAGTCAACATTTAAAGAACCCGTAAATACAGTAGAATTGAATAGCTGACAAATACACAATAAAAAAAACAATAGCACTTACTTTGAATACGAGCAGTAGAACATTTTTTGGCAAATTTAAAAGTTAATACAATTTTCCCTTAGCTTGTATCATGTGACATCAAGCAGCCAATCACAAAATGCATATATGTGCACATGCTCAGTAGGAGCTGGAGTCTCAGAGAGTGTGCATATAAAAAGAATGTGCATATTTTTATAATGAAAGTATATTGGAAGTTTTTTTTTTTTTTTTAATTGCATGTTCTCTCTGAATCATGAAACTTCAATTTTGACTTTAGTGGCCCTGTAAACTGATATTCTCAGATACATAAACTATTTTAAAATAAATTAACAATATAACGCTCAGATAATAATTATACATTCAAAATCTGAAAATGAAAATCTAATTTCATTGTTTATATGTCATTTCAAAGTACTTTATTTTAGATTTAATATAAGTATTACCTTTGAAAACACTATTATTGTATTTTTAATGTAATAAAGAATGTATTAATTACTGTGAAATGTTTGTAATTAAACAGAGGAAATGCATTACAGCCAATCAGAAAACAGTTAAAATAGTTAAAATGGTCTCCTTTTAAAATCATTCAAATTCAGTTTCATAATTTGACAGTCGACATATGGTTACTGGCTAATAGGACTTGTGGCCAAATGACATGGCCAACCTCGTGCTCTGACACACAAGTCAGTTAGCAGGTTGTTTGGACAAACGTCGCTATTTATACATCAATATTTATACAAATTTACAAAACAATTCAGTATTGCCTTACATTTGTCTAATATCTTAGCATTTTTTTTTTAAAAAAAAAGACAGTAAACACTGAAAACTTGCATTTTATACCATGCATATGGCAGAGCACTATTTTAAACATTGTGGAAAAAAAAAAATTGCATGAAAAAAGGGACGTGCATGACTGTGTACAAAATTGACCAAAGGACTGTACTGTAACAATGCCCTCCATTAGATATAAAAAGAAAAAAGTTATGCCAACACCAGACATTGCACTAATGCAAAATACTTTGTATTAGCTCAATGTAAACCACTTCAGAAATTAAAGGGACAGTCTAGTCAAAATTAAACCGGACAAAAAGCTCATTATGCTAATTCCGGCAAAGTCCACTCAACCTTTCATCCTTCCGAGGTTTTTAAAATGAGTATCATTAAGTTGGGTAATAATAATACCTGTAATCAGTACCGTGAGTCGATTAAGTTAGAGGTTGTGCACTATACAAGTATCCATTATTATTATTAAACTTTCATGATTCAGACAGGTCATGTAATTTTAAACAACTTTCCAATTTACGATTATCATTAATTTTGTTTTGTTTCTTTGGTATTCTTAGTTGAACACTAAACCTAGATAGGCTCATATGCTAATTTCTAAGCCCTAAAGGCCGCCTCTTATCTGAATGCATTTGACAGTTTTTCACAGCTAGAGGGCGTTAGTTCATGTGTACCATATAAATAACATTGTGCTCACATCCATGGAGTTACAGATTGGTTAAAATGAAAGTCTTTCAAAACAACTGAAATAAGGTACAATCACCTAGATTACGAGTCTTGCGTTAGCCTTAAAAAGCAGCGTTGAGGGCTCCCAACGCTGCTTTTTAACGCCCACTGGTATTACGAGTCAGGCAGGAAAGGGTCTACCACTCACTTTTTTTCCCGCGATTTTAGCTTACCGCAAATCCCCTTAGGTCAATTGCGTATCCTATCTTTTTAATGGGATTTGCCTAACGCCGGTATTACGATCGCCCACATCGGAAACACTTAACTAAAATGTTCAACCCCTAATCTGCCGACCGGACATCACCGCCACTTTAATAAATATATTAACCCCTAAACCGCCGCACTCCTGCCTCGCAAACACTAGTTAAATTTTATTAACCCCTAATCTGCCGTCCCTAACATCGCCGACACCTACCTACATTTATTAACCCCTAATCTTCTGACTCCAACGTCGCTGCTACTATATTAAATTTATTAACCCCTAAACCTAAGTCTAACCCTAAGTTTAACCCCCCTAACTTAAATATAATTTAAATTAAACTAAATAAATTTAATATAATTAAATAAATTAATCCTATTTAAAATGAAATACTTACCGATAAAATAAACCCTAAGCTAGCTACAATATAACTAATAGTTACATTGTACCTAGCTTAGGATTTATATTTATTTTACAGGCAACTTTGTATTTATTTTAACTAGGTAGAATAGTTATTAAATAGTTATTAACTATTTAATAACTACCTAGCTAAAATAAGTACAAAATTACCTGTAAAATAAACCCTAACCTAAGTTACAATTACACCTAATACTACACTATAATTAAACTAATTACCTAAGCTACCTACAATTAATTACAATTAAATTAAATAAACTAAATTACGGAAAAAAAACCCACTAAATTACAGAAAAAAAAAAGAATAACAAGAATTTTAAACTAATTACACCTAATCTAATCCCCCTAATAAAATAAAAAAGCCCCCCAAAATAATAAAATTCCCTACCCTATACTAAATTACAAATAGCCCTTAAAAGGGCCTTTTGCGGGGCATTGCCCCAAAGTAATCAGATTACATTAAAACCCACCACCCATACACACAACCCTACTCTAAAACCCACCAATCCCCCCTTAAAAAAACCTAACACTATCCCCTTGAAGATCACCCTACCTTGAGCCGTCTTCACCCAGCCGGGCGCAAGTGGTCCTCCAGAGGGTCCGAAGTATTCATCCTATCCGGCCAGAAGAGGACATCCAGACCAGCAGAAGGCTTCATCCAGGCGGCATCTTCTATCTTCATCCTTCCGGAGCGGAGCGGGTCCATCTTCAAGACATCCGACGCGGAGCATCCTCTTCATCCGATGGCCGACGACTGAATGACTGGTCCTTTAAATGACATCATCCAAGATGATAGAATCCTATCAGCCAATCGGAATTAAGGTAGGAAAAATCCTATTGGTTGATGCGATCAGCCAATAGGATTGTCCTCGCATTCTATTGGCTGATTGGAACAGCCAATAGAATGCAAGCTCAATCCTATTGGCTGATTGGATCAGCCAATCGGATTGAACTTCAATCATATTGGCTGAATAGGATTTTTCCTACCTTAATTCCGATTGTGCAAATAAGCACTCAGGTATTAAAGCTGAAGTCATAAAGCATTTTTAAAAAATGACAAGCATATATGCTCAGTGCACTGCAGTGTATCTATATTTGGTACATTTACTGTATAATAGAACCACCCTATTGGGGAACAGAACAAGTACAATTTCCCAGGTACAGGAAAAGCAAACAATGTATACTGCAATGTTTTTATTTTTTTCTAATTAAATATTTAATAAAATGCTGAGTTAATATCCCGTTTAGATTGTTATAGCACTATTGTCAGTTCTATATGCAAGTGGCTAAGGTTTTGTGCAAGCTGATTATGAAAGCTCCAATGAATAATCCTGGGAAATATATGCATAATACTGAAGGAGAATACTGTATTGTGCCTCTGATGAATTTTGTATAGTAAAAATAAAAAGTGTGACTGAGCAAATAATATAGACCACTACAATGCAAAGTAATAGAACTTGATACAATAAGCCAATGATACCATTTAAAGTGTTGCTACAAGAAACACCTCTCGCTCATTCTAATGCATCAAGCACATGCTGGCCTCACTATCAGCCTGTACAACATAACTACAACTTGGCTACGGAGTGGAAGGAAGTCGAGGGGTTGCTGAGAAGGATCCGCTCTTTTAGCAGGTTGCTACCATAAGCAAAATAGTAAAAAGAGTCAACCCCTGTGGGAGACCATCACTGATTTGAGACTCCATCCCCTCAGTCAGTAACAAGACTCTGCTTCCGCAGGCAAAGCTAGTGGCTCCATCCAGGAGGTGTGGCCTGTCATAGGGCACTGACAGAGACTGCCGCTGTAACTGAGCTGACTGAGCCTGACTCAATTATAGCGTGGAAGCTACAGCAGACGTTTCTTGCTGTGACTGAGCTCAGGATACAATCTATGGCATAAAGGTGGAAATCACCAGAGGGAGTCAGACTATAAACGAGTGCATAGCATGTGCTAACAAAACTGCACGGCATAATTTAAAAAATACTGACTGTCAAAATCATGCACAATCCCGCCTCCAAACAAAAACCCCAAAAATTGCATACCCTCATGGTTTCATATCGCAGTGATTTTAAATCGCGATTAATCGCATAAGTTAAAGGGACGTGAAACCAAAACATTTTCTTTCATGATTCAGAGCATACAGTTTTAAACAACATTTCAATTCACTTGTCTTACCTAACTTGCTTTGTTGACTTTGTTTCTGGAGTAGATTCTTTCTTTAACACAGGAACAAAAACACAAAACAAGAACAAAAAAACAATCATTTACTTGTAATGTATTCACAAAAATGTGAGCATTTTGGATACTGATTGAATTTGTATTTTTGTGCATTAATTGTAATCTAGCTAGGGTTGCCATCTTTCTTGGAAAAAAATACATCTGTGTTCATTAGCATAAATTTGCATATCTAATAATACAGTAACTAAAAAACTCTGCTTAAAAATTATCATTTGTTCATAATCACATTCCAAAACACAAGAAATGTCACCATTATACAGCTTTTCTGTATTTATTTTTTATTTTCTACATTGACCTTAACCTTTCAAATACCAACTGGGAGACAACCCTAAATCTAGACCAGTGGCAATAAACGCTGGCACTTTAACCATATCCAATATAGAAACCTAGTATTTTGCCCATATGCAGAACACTTCAGCAGCCATGAAAGGCAGCCTATATGCAGCTGTCACCCAATATTTAATGGTACTGTTTATATAAATGTACTAAATTTGTAAAATGGGGAGATTGATGAGGTAGCTGGGTCCTTATCACCCTGATCCTAAATAATGACAAGCACAATTGAGGGTATATGGGTGAAAATTAATGTTTTAAGGTAAATATCTTAAGAATGTAAAACTATGACTGCTGCTTTTTAAGTATCTTGAGCAAAAAATAGATTTCTGAGAAGCTACTAAGGCCAGGTTAATAGTTTACTACGTTGAATGCATAATGTTAATGATTTTTCTTCCTTCAAGAATTATCAAGGATAGTAGAATATATATTGTTTTAAATCAGTGAGCCTTAAAAAAGTTTGTCATGGTAAAATAATTATCTGAATATGAGCATTTGAATCATTCATAACATGTCCAGTGTTAGTATCACCATTTCATTATTACTCTAAAATAACTATATTGTTCATTTTACTATGGTATTTCCATTTGGCAATAAAAACATATCATGTTGCGCTTGCCAGCCTTCTGATATGTCTGTTTGAGGCAAGAATTGCAAACCTGGCATGTGCACAAGTCAAATGCGTTCTGAGGTAATGCTCAGCTCAATATAATATTTTTATATGAAAATTATACTCATATTGCAGTGTCTACTACTGGTTATCTGTTGTATCTTCCTTCTTGTTTTAATCCTTAAACACCTAGCATACACAAATAGTTTAAACACCAAGCATACACAAATAGTTTAAACACCTAGCATACACAAATAGTTTAAACACCTAGCATACACAAATAGTTTAAACACTTAGGCCTAGATTTAGAGTTCGGCGGTAGCCGTCAAAACCAGCGTTAGAGGCTCCTAACGCTGGTTTTGGCCGCCCGCTGGTATTTGGAGTCAGTGATTAAAGGGTCTAACGCTCACTTTTCAGCCGCGACTTTTCCATACCGCAGATCCCCCTACGCCATTTGCGTAGCCTATCTTTTCAATGGGATCTTCCTAACGCCGGTATTTAGAGTCGTTTCTGCAGTGAGCGTTAGAGCTCTAACGACAAGATTCCAGCCGCCTGAAAATAGCAGGAGTTAAGAGCTTTCTGGCTAACGCCGGTTTATAAAGCTCTTAACTACTGTACCCTAAAGTACACTAACACCCATAAACTACCTATGTACCCCTAAACCGAGGTCCCCCCACATCGCCGCCACTCGATTAAAATTTTTAACCCCTAATCTGCCGACCGCCACCTACGTTATACTTATGTACCCCTAATCTGCTGCCCCTAACACCGCCGACCCCTGTATTATATCTATTAACCCCTAACTTGCCCCCCACAACGTCGCCGCAAGCTACTTAAAATAATTAACCCCTAATCTTCCGACCGCAAATCGCCGCCACCTACGTTATCCCTATGTACCCCTAATCTGCTACCCCTAACATCGCCGACCCCTATGTTATATTTATTAACCCCTAATCTGCCCCCCTCAACGTCGCCGACACCTACCTACACTTATTAACCCCTAATCTGCCGAGCGGACCTGAGCGCTACTATAATAAAGTTATTAACCCCTAATCCGCCTCACTAACCCTATCATAAATAGTATTAACCCCTAATCTGCCCTCCCTAACATCGCCGACACCTACCTTCAATTATTAACCCCTAATCTGCCGACCGGAGCTCACCGCTATTCTAATAAATGTATTAACCCCTAAAGCTAAGTCTAACCCTAACACTAACACCCCCCTAAGTTAAATATAATTTTTATCTAACGAAATAAATTAACTCTTATTAAATAAATAATTCCTATTTAAAGCTAAATACTTACCTGTAAAATACATCCTAATATAGCTACAATATAAATTATAATTATATTATAGCTATTTTAGGATTAATATTTATTTTACAGGCAACTTTGTAATTATTTTAACCAGGTACAATAGCTATTAAATAGTTAAGAACTATTTAATAGTTACCTAGTTAAAATAATAACAAAATTACCTGTAAAATAAATCCTAACCTAAGATATAATTAAACCTAACACTACCCTATCAATAAAATAATTAAATAAACTACCTACAATTACCTACAATTAACCTAACACTACACTATCAATAAATTAATTAAACACAATTGCTACAAATAAATACAATTAAATAAACTATCTAAAGTACAAAAAATAAAAAAGAACTAAGTTACAGAAAATAATAAAATATTTACAAACATAAGAAAAATATTACAACAATTTTAAACTAATTACACCTACTCTAAGCCCCCTAATAAAATAACAAAGCCCCCCAAAATAAAAAATTCCCTACCCTATTCTAAAATACAAATATTACAAGCTCTTTTACCTTACCAGCCCTGAACAGGGCCCTTTGCGGGGCATGCCCCAAGAATTTCAGCTCTTTTGCCTGTAAAAAAAAACATACAATACCCCCCCCCAACATTACAACCCACCACCCACATACCCCTAATCTAACCCAAACCCCCCTTAAATAAACCTAACACTAATCCCCTGAAGATCTTCCTACCTTGTCTTCACCATACCAGGTTCACCGATCCGTCCTGGCTCCAAGATCTTCATCCAACCCAAGCGGGGGTTGGCGATCCATAATCCGGTGCTCCAAAGTCTTCCTCCTATCTGGCAAGAAGAGGACATCCGGACCGGCAAACATCTTCTCCAAGCGGCATCTTCTATCTTCTTCCATCCGATGACGACCGGCTCCATCTTGAAGACCTCCAGCGCGGATCCATCCTCTTCTTCCGACGACTAGACGACGAATGACGGTTCCTTTAAGGGACGTCATCCAAGATGGCGTCCCTCGAATTCCGATTGGCTGATAGGATTCTATCAGCCAATCGGAATTAAGGTAGGAATTTTCTGATTGGCTGATGGAATCAGCCAATCAGAATATAGTTCAATCCGATTGGCTGATCCAATCAGCCAATCAGATTGAGCTCGCATTCTATTGGCTGTTCCGATCAGCCAATAGAATGCGAGCTCAATCTGATTGGCTGATTGGATCAGCCAATCGGATTGAACTATATTCTGATTGGCTGATTCCATCAGCCAATCAGAAAATTCCTACCTTAATTCCGATTGGCTG
Source organism: Bombina bombina (assembly GCF_027579735.1). NCBI lineage: Eukaryota > Metazoa > Chordata > Amphibia > Anura > Bombinatoridae > Bombina > Bombina bombina. The sequence goes on along the minus strand of NC_069501.1, from coordinate 1,091,838,180 downwards.
ATAGAATCCTATCAGCCAATCGGAATTCGAGGGACGCCATCTTGGATGACGTCCCTTAAAGGAACCGTCATTCGTCGTCTAGTCGTCGGAAGAAGAGGATGGATCCGCGCTGGAGGTCTTCAAGATGGAGCCGGTCGTCATCGGTTGGAAGAAGATAGAAGATGCCGCTTGGAGAAGATGTTTGCCGGTCCGGATGTCCTCTTCTTGCCGGATAGGAGGAAGACTTTGGAGCACCGGATTATGGATCGCCAACCCCCGCTTGGGTTGGATGAAGATCTTGGAGCCAGGACGGATCGGTGAACCTGGTATGGTGAAGACAAGGTAGGAAGATCTTCAGGGGATTAGTGTTAGGTTTATTTAAGGGGGGTTTGGGTTAGATTAGGGGTATGTGGGTGGTGGGTTGTAATGTTGGGGGGGGGGTATTGTATGTTTTTTTTTACAGGCAAAAGAGCTGAAATTCTTGGGGCATGCCCCGCAAAGGGCCCTGTTCAGGGCTGGTAAGGTAAAAGAGCTTGTAATATTTGTATTTTAGAATAGGGTAGGGAATTTTTTATTTTGGGGGGCTTTGTTATTTTATTAGGGGGCTTAGAGTAGGTGTAATTAGTTTAAAATTGTTGTAATATTTTTCTTATGTTTGTAAATATTTTATTATTTTCTGTAACTTAGTTCTTTTTTATTTTTTGTACTTTAGATAGTTTATTTAATTGTATTTATTTGTAGCAATTGTGTTTAATTAATTTATTGATAGTGTAGTGTTAGGTTAATTGTAGGTAATTGTAGGTAGTTTATTTAATTATTTTATTGATAGGGTAGTGTTAGGTTTAATTATATCTTAGGTTAGGATTTATTTTACAGGTAAATTTGTTATTATTTTAACTAGGTAACTATTAAATAGTTCTTAACTATTTAATAGCTATTGTACCTGGTTAAAATAATTACAAAGTTGCCTGTAAAATAAATATTAATCCTAAAATAGCTATAATATAATTATAATTTATATTGTAGCTATATTAGGATTTATTTTACAGGTAAGTATTTAGCTTTAAATAGGAATCATTTATTTAATAAGAGTTAATTTATTTCGTTAGATAAAAATTATATTTAACTTAGGGGGGTGTTAGTGTTAGGGTTAGACTTAGCTTTAGGGGTTAATACATTTATTAGAATAGCGGTGAGCTCCGGTCGGCAGATTAGGGGTTAATAATTGAAGGTAGGTGTCGGCGATGTTAGGGAGGGCAGATTAGGGGTTAATACTATTTATGATAGGGTTAGTGAGGCGGATTAGGGGTTAATAACTTTATTATAGTAGCGCTCAGGTCCGCTCGGCAGATTAGGGGTTAATAAGTGTAGGCAGGTGTCGGCGACGTTGTGGGGGGCAGATTAGGGGTTAATAAATATAACATAGGGGTCGGCGATGTTAGGGCAGCAGATTAGGGGTACATAGGGATAACGTAGGTGGCGGCGGTTTACGGAGCGGCAGATTAGGGGTTAAAAGTGTAATGCAGGGGTCAGCGATAGCGGGGGCGGCAGATTAGGGGTTAATAAGTGTAAGGTTAGGGGTGTTTAGACTCGGGGTACATGTTAGAGTGTTAGGTGCAGACGTAGGAAGTGTTTCCCCATAGGAAACAATGGGGCTGCGTTAAGAGCTGAACGCTGCTTTTTTGCAGGTGTTAGGTTTTTTTTCAGCTCAAACTGCCCCATTGTTTCCTATGGGAGAATCGTGCACGAGCACGTTTTTGATGCCGGCCGCGTCCGTAAGCAACTCTGGTATCGAGAGTTGCATTTGCGGTAAATATGCTCTACGCTCCTTTTTTGGAGCCTAACGCAGCATTTGTTTGAACTCTCGATACCAGAGTTAAATTTATGGTGCGGCCAGAAAAAAACCCGCGGAGCGTTAACAGCCCTTTTACCGCCGAACTCCAAATCTAGGCCTTAGCATACACAAATAGTTTTAAATCTCTGTGAATGAAAATATTGTGCTTCATTGTATTATTTATGTTAAATTATACTTCACTGCAATTCATCTTCCATGCCTGTCCCTTCCTTACCACTACCTCACAACCTAATTCTGCCCACCTAGAAGCAGGTGCCAGCGCATGCCACAGATTTTTAGTTGTTTGCTTTTATTAGCCTAAATACAACAGTAAACCATTGATATCTTACATGTGTGTGTGTCTTATATAAGTTATATATTGTTTGGTTCAATAAGGACACAAGGCAATAATAGAAAAATTTAACAGGTTCACTCAGAGGTAGATAACAACTTAAAGACTGTTGGATGGAATAAAAAGAGACTAAAATACAGAAAATAAGTGCTAAACTGATGATGGAAAGAGCTTATTAGCCCACACTATGGGATGCCCCATCCATAAGGACAGTCCAGCCGTGAAATACCAGGCAATTCTACTCTGAACAAAAGAATTGTACGGCTAACCATAGACATACGATAAAGCCTATATGATCCTTGTAAGTGGAGTTGGATTTTTTTCTTCTTTCTTCAATCTAAAAGAGAATATTTCAAAATGTATTCTAGCCCTTCTTTTTTATTGATATTCCTAGTCTGAATAAACCAACCTTTTCTGAGGGAGTTGTCCTTGTCAACTAGTGAGCTGATGAGTCCCATGACTCAGTTGTACAAAAGCTTGCACTGCCTCTTAGTTTCACTTTTAGTTTAAACTCTTTACTCAATCATTTTTCATGGGGAAAAAAAATTAGTGTGTATAACTAGTGGCCTTTCATATACACAATAGAAATGTTTTGAGTACCATGTCCCTTTATGTATTCCAATTCTGCACAAGTTATAGGTTAACAGGGTTAATGACTCCCTCCATGAAAGAGTTCAAATGCTGTATTCTCATCTATGATTTACTACATTCCTTAAAATAAATCTCCCTCCACGTGTCACCTCTGACCCACCAGCTGCATGTATGTTTGTACTTTCCTGAGGCTGTCTCTGCAGGTAAATACCTCTTGATATTTCAATTTATCTGTCATAATGAAGTATGGAAGGATAATTCATGAGCTGTGAACTCATTGTATGCACTTATTTGCATACGTAATGACTCACAGACACAGCCATTACATGTTTGCGTGTTGTCAGGGTACCAAGAAGAATATTGTTTTCTATCAAATATTCTTGATTTGGATTTAAATAAGTTTAGTTTTGTGCCTGCAAGACAAAAAAAAAACCAAATAAACATGGCTCCTGGATGCCCACACCCTAGGTTTTTCTTTGTACTTTGCCCTGTGTATGTTTGTGGGTAATTAGCTTAGTTTGTTAAACATCTGTGGAAATCTGTGTTAGGTTTCTAAATCTCTCTCCTTTGTTGTGTATATCAGGAGTAAAAAGCTCTTTCGTTTGCACAGTTTCCTAATGAACGCTTTGTCTTGTTGACTTTCAATTATATTTTGTATTTTGCAAACGAATGCATTTTTCATTTAATGCTAACACAAAGCTACATATATAAATAGACATCCCAACTGGCTGGCTCAAATATTCACAGCCCACTGCTTTAAATGGTTAATGCTAAAAAAATAAATAATTAAAATGTCCTTGTGATAGGGATCAATCACAATCAGAAAAAAAGTTTATCTAATGATTTTTCTCCAAAATTCACCATTAAAATCTATAACGAATCATGAAAGTAAATATTTGGATAAGTTGCCAAGCTGTGTCCCAATAAAGTAATAATTGCTCATGTGACATTTATTATTCTATGCATCAGGAATGTCCTTCCTAGAGCTCCTTCTGCCCTATAAGTGTCCCTTTTTCTGGAAGTGAGACCAGGGAGTGCTGAGATATGTTATTTTTTCTACCTGATTCAGCCCACAACATTCCCAACCTCACCTACATCGCAATCTGCCAGTCCCGCTGACCAGACCACCTGTTACTTTGTAACTGTCTGTCATGGCTCCACCCACGGAACCTCCCTGAAGAAGGTTCATTGTTTGAATGACATTAAATTATTTTTCAGAAATCCTTTACTGCATTACATAATGGGCCAGATTACAAGATAAGTGCAAAATATCGATTCCGTGAAAGCGATATTTGAGCTCGAGCTCGCTACCGTTAACGGCCACCGGGGGGCGCCACTTCCGGGGCGGGGGTTCCCCTCAGCCTCCCGGGGACCCGTCCTGCGAGCGGCGAAGCCGGGGTAGGCTCGGGGGCCGCGGGGAGCTCGCTACCTTTTACGGCCACCGGGGGGCGCCACTGGGAAACTTCGGAGGGAACCAGCTACTAGACGGTTCGATTAGTCTTTCGAGTAATACCAGCGCACAAAAATGTGCGCGGGTATTGCAAGTGAGGTGCAATGCGAATGCGACCGCGCGTTTCCATTGCGTGGAAGCATTGCACTCATGAGAGCACACTTTCGTAGGCTCAAATGAAAGCCTCATTCTGATGCCATCATACACGGCACAGAATCTAAGCACAGCAAAGGGGGTAAGTCGTGCAGCGATTGGCAGCACATATAAATATATATCTATATGATTATATACATATATATTTATGTGTTAATATGTGTATATACACATATTAACATATAAATATATACTGTATGTATTTAAGCATATACATATATATTTACAGGGAACCCACAGTTCATGTAGACCACAATATAAAGGTACTTTTCAGTGCCGTTTTTTTTTTTAACACCCCGCACCGCCATCTTTAGCCCCTTATAACTGCTTTGTGCAGTTACTTTATTAAAAAATAAAGATGCTACCATTTTTATTTTTTTAATAAAGATTACTAAACTGTATTCTTGGGCCAATTCGGTCACATTAAAAAAATTAACCAGAGGTCTGACCTAATTTTTTGAGCGCTAGATGCTATCACAAGCTCGCGAAAGCAATAACTAGCCACTTGTAATGGCTGGTTATTTATCACGTCCCGTAAACAGGCATATTTGCCCGTTTGCGGGTGTGCAATAAATTAGCGCTCCACTTGTAATCTAGCCCAATATATGCATACAAAAAATATATATATGCTTTGTTTCGCAATCACAGGACACACCTCTTGAATGACATTTATTTTACCTGCTTTGCTGTGACCAATAAGAGACAGATATAAACAAACTCCTGTACATATCAACCAATAACTGTGCAGCATATTGTAGTCTGAGCGTTTTATATTCCACTGAATGCACTTTAGCTTTTTTTAAGGGGAGTAGAAACATATGATTTTCAGAGCTATCAAGCTAAAATAAGTAATAAAAGTGCATCACAGTTTTTTTTTTCTTTCTAATATTTATTAATCTTTGGTTAGGAATCATATTTTGAGTTTATTTTTTTTTCTTAAAGGGAGTTGTTTTCAACACTTTACTAACCAATATTTTGTGCCCTCCTCACAAAAAAAGATTAAAGGGACAGTGCACTGTAAAATTAATTTCTCCATAATGCATTTCCAATTACTTGGTATACCAGCTGCAGAAAAAAAGTAGTTACAAAAAGAGTTACTTTAGGTATATATTTATATACGAAGTAACTGTTTCTGCTGACACCACAACCCAATGCAGTGGATTTATCTTGTAGGGAGAGAATACCTCATTATATTTACTGCCTAATTATTTACACAACGTCTTCCTTATCTTCTTTATTATTATTTACTCAAGGCCAGTACTTAGAGAGAACAATGGGAAATGCACATTTTAGTACCACCACTGGGAGCATTATTTTATTTAAACCTTCTTGTTCTCATGCTATTTTTTTATCGGAACATACGTTCAGAAATGTTCAGTATGAAAGGGGATACAATAGCCAAAATCAGCTATTTTAAATGGGGAAATAAAAGGCAAGAAGCTATTTGTAAACAATTTAATACACACAGTAGGTAAAATGGATAATTGGGAACACAACACTGTCCCTTTAATGCCAGAGTTTAGTTCTAGCTGAAACATACAAAATATGGCAAGTAACGATTTACTGGAAATTTAAACCACACCCCCAAAAAAATATTTTGTAATTTTTGTGGTTCAGTTATAAATATCACAGGAGATCTTGCAGGTGAAACTTAGTAGCAGGCCAAAGTTGTTATCAGGAAAGCAGAACCTGAACCATGTGTTAACATTTAGGGGGGAGGCAGATGAATGCTTGAGTAACAGACAAAGGTCAGGAAACTGTATGATCAGCAATAACCAGGTATCAAAGCAGGAGGAGCAGACAAAAGGGTAACCCCAAATACAGTTCCAGGAGTCAGCTACAGTTTTCGCCATTAAGTGTAAAATCTAAGGTCAGGCCAAAGACGTAATCCAAAACACAAGCTGGAGTCAAGGTTGTGAACAAGAACACCAGGACGTCGTCCATAAAGAATTACTAAGCACAGAGTGATGTCATCAAGGGCCTTTTTAACACTTCCTCTGCAGTTGTTGGTTCCAATTCTGCCACAAGGTCGGTACTGGCTATTATTAGAAGAAATAAAGTCCCCTTCTGCACTAAACATAGAGCTCACCTCTGCAGTCAGATCCAACATCTGAGCACACCCCATGCTTCAAGCCATGATAATCTTCTTCTTAATAGTGCAGCCCCAGACTTCAGCCACACTCAGATCTCAACTTAGCATGGCCCTGGCCACATACAGGTAAGATCTTTGAAGCCCGATCTCAGAAGTTTATCCATGGATAGATCTTTTTTCTCTTATCTACATAACCTATTTATTGTTTTGTTTTGTTTTAATTTGTCCACAAAGGCCTATAACCATATGCGCACATTCAAACTTATCATTCCATTAATGATAATGTAATAAAAGCATTCTTGGTAAAACATTTGCATTAAAAAAATCTTTCAATTGTATTTAAAATACAGTACTGTGCTTTTCAAATGACACTTTTACACTGTGTGCAGAATTATTAGGCAAATGAGTATTTTGACCACATCATCCTCTTTATGCATGTTGTCTTACTCCAAGCTGTATAGGCTCGAAAGCCTGCTACCAATTAAGCATATTAGGTGATGTGCATCTCTGTAATGAGAAGGGGTGTGGTCTAATGACATCAACACCCTATATCAGGTGTGCATAATTATTAGGCAACTTCCTTTCCTTTGGCAAAATGGGTCAAAAGAAGGACTTGACAGGCTCAGAAAAGTCAAAAATAGTGAGATATCTTGCAGAGGGATGCAGCACTCTTAATATTGCAAAGCTTCTGAAGCATGATCATCGAACAATCAAGCGTTTCATTCAAAATAGTCAACAGGGTCACAAGAAGCGTGTGGAAAAACCAAGGCGCAAAATAACTGCCCATGAACTGAGAAAAGTCAAGCGTGCAGCTGCCAAGATGCCACTTGCCACCAGTTTGGCCATATTTCAGAGCTGCAACATCACTGGAGTGCTCAAAAGCACAAGGTGTGCAATACTCAGAGACATGGCCAAGGTAAGAAAGGCTGAAAGACGACCACCACTGAACAAGACACACAAGCTGAAACGTCAAGACTGGGCCAAGAAATATCTCAAGACTGATTTTTCTAAGTTTTTATGGACTGATGAAATGAGAGTGAGTCTTGATGGGCCAGATGGATGGGCCCGTGGCTGGATTGGTAAAGGGCAGAGAGCTCCAGTCCGACTCAGACGCCAGCAAGGTGGAGGTGGAGTACTGGTTTGGGCTGGTATCATCAAAGATGAGCTTGTAGGGCCTTTTCGGGTTGAGGATGGAGTCAAGCTCAACTCCCAGTCCTACTGCCAGTTTCTGGAAGACACCTTCTTCAAGCAGTGGTACAGGAAGAAGTCTGCATCCTTCAAGAAAAACATGATTTTCATGCAGGACAATGCTCCATCACACGCGTCCAAGTACTCCACAGCGTGGCTGGCAAGAAAGGGTATAAAAGAAGAAAATCTAATGACATGGCCTCCTTGTTCACCTGATCTGAACCCCATTGAGAACCTGTGGTCCATCATCAAATGTGAGATTTACAAGGAGGGAAAACAGTACACCTCTCTGAACAGTGTCTGGGAGGCTGTGGTTGCTGCTGCACGCAATGTTGATGGTGAACAGATCAAAACACTGACAGAATCCATGGATGACAGGCGTTTGAGTGTCCTTGCAAAAAAAGGTGGCTATAATGGTCACTGATTTGTTTTTGTTTTGTTTTTGATTGTCAGAAATGTATATTTGTGAATGTTGAGATGTTATATTGGTTTCACTGGTATAAATAAATAATTGAAATCGGTATATATTTGTTTTTTGTTAAGTTGCCTAATAATTATGCACAGTAATAGTCACCTGCACACACAGATATCCCCCTAAAATAGCTATAACTAAAAACAAACTAAAAACTACTTCCAAAACTATTCAGCTTTGATATTAATGAGTTTTTTGGGTTCATTGAGAACATGGTTGTTGTTCAATAATAAAATTAATCCTCAAAAATACAACTTGCCTAATAATTCTGCACTCCCTGTATGTACATGCAAACATATTTTTAACCCACAAAAGAAAGATCTACAACCTAATAATTTGTTTAAATGTTGTTAAGCAGACATAACCATCAATATTTGTATATTGTGTAAGGAATTATGTCCCTATTGAAAAAAATGTTCCTTGTTCATAAGTAATAATAATAATGATAATAATGTTTCATAAAGATGAATGAATACTTTGTTTAAAGCATTGTTAAAAAAAATCAATTATCATTTCTACTTAAAACTTAAAATTTCTACAGGACACTCCAACATTTTCTTGCATGATTTATATAGAACATATATTTAAACAACTTACCAATTCACTTCTATTATCAAATTTGCTACATTCTCTTGTTATCCTTTGCAGAAGAAACAGCATTGCCCTACTAGCAGCTAGATGAAGAGTGAAGACATCTAGTTAGCCAATCACAAGAGACAAATGTATGCAGGCACCAATCAGCAGCTAGCTCCCACTAGTGTAAGATATGTGTATACTCTTTTTCAACAAGGGATACCAAGAGAACAAAGCACATTTCAAAATAGAAGTGCATTTGAAAGTGTATTAAAATGACCTGCTGAATCATGCAAGTTTAATTTTGACTTTCCTATCTATAATAAGAAATACATTCATGTGGTGTTGAGCAAATTGGTGAAAATATTAGACAAATGTCTCTTATGAACTCTGCTTCTAAAAGTTTAAAAAAGTTTCTCCAAGTGCACTGGACCATGAGTAGTTTAATACATCATGGTCATTATAGAGGACATTATAGCCAGAAGTCACCTTACTTCTCCTCTTCAAAACAGTCATCTTTTACTTTTGAGCTTAGGAACCCCCTACACACACACACACTCACTGAGTGATTGAGTTGCTCACTATGTTCTTTTGCAGGATCAGCTTAAGACTTAGGGGCATATTTATCAATGTGCGAGGACATGATGCGAAGTAGCGTATCATGTCTGCTGAACATCGATAAATGCCGACACCATATTCTGTTTGCATTTATCATTGTGGGTTGATTTCTGTCTGCGGCCTCAAAGCAGGCGGAGCTTGATTAATATGTCCCTTAGGATAAGATTATCTGCTCATTCTGTATTTAGCGGATCATCTGCAACCTTTGAGTTTGCCTTCCCTCTTTGAAGACATGAGTGAGTAAGTCATCTTTCAAATTGAAAAGCAGAGGACAGTTATAATGCAGGACAACATCAAATGACCTGTGGTCACGGGGGAGCTGCTGCTATAGTGTAAGGTGATATCCTTCTCCATTTGAAGTCACAGCAGTCTCCACTGCACCATCAACATCCTCAGAAAGACTGCAGTCATCAGAGTGGTCAGACTTTTGCAACCCAGATTCTGGGAACCCAATGTCCACTTGCTAGGACAGATGTGCGGTGATGGGTATTCTGAGGTAGGACATATTTTGAGGCCAGTGGGCATTAGAGTGTAATAACATCACAAGGCTCTGAGTAGTGGACTTTAGGCTGTAACATTCTTACATAACTCCACAAGTTATTACTGGGAGCTCAGTGAGACTGCAAATAGGTTAGGTCTAATTGCCTACAGAGTCCTGGTAATCATTCAACTCACAGTACATATACTCCTGTTGCATTACAGGATTGTTAGCTCATAACGTGAGGTTATCTTTAAGATATTAACTGAGACTTTCATTCATCCAGGGACTGCCTCTGTACACCTACATAGATCTACCCTTGGTGTGTCTCAGCTAAAATAAGGAAATTTACTTTCTAATTTCCACTTCTACACGTCTAAGATACACACACACACATTTATATATATATATACAGGTAGCCCTCAGTTTACGCCGGGGTTAGGTTCCAGAAGGAATGGTTGTAAATCGAAACTGTTGTAAATTGAAACCCAGTTTATAATGTAAGTCAATGGGAAGTGAGGGAGTTAGGTTCCAGGCCCCTCTCAAAATTGTCATAAGTAACACCTAATACATTATTTTTAAAGCTTTGAAATGAAGACTTTAAATACTAAACAGCATTATAAACCTAATAAAATAATCACACAACAAAGAATATATAATTAAACTAAGTTAAATGAACAAAAACATTTACTAAACAGCATTATAAACCTATTAAAATAATCACACAACACAGACTTCACTTGCATTTTTCTGCAAACAGTTCTTTCTATGCATTCAAATCTGGACTGATTTATAGACAGGAAAATCTTGTTCCTTTGAAATCTGCTCAATAGCTCAGGTCTGATTAAACTGATTAATTTCAGCTTGCTTGGCTTTGCTGCAACACAAGCGGACAGCTCCACCTACTGGCTATTTTAATAAATGCACTGCTTCTCAATGCTTTTCAATAGCAGTCACATGACTAGAAAAAAAGGTTGTTATTCTGAAACGGTGTAAATTGAACCGTTGTAAAACGAGGGCCACCTGTATATCTCAAATCCCCAAATCTGTAAATCCAAATTCCAAATTTATTCTGAAATCCAGGCTCCCTAACTAACATTTTCTATGTTCTAAAATGCAAATACTTGTCTAAATGTATTTAGAAGAACTATTAGCTTTCTGATTACTTTACTGCACTATCCTTCAGATGGTACTATGTATACAGGAGGTTTACAACACTAAAATTAGGTTGCATGTGTAAGCTGTATGTATTGCCTAAATGACATAAGATATTGTTATTTACACTTCACCTCATTATCCTGCCCCATTTTCCAGAAGTAACTATAGAAATATTCCGAAACCCAAATCTTTTCCGCTCCCAAGCAGTTTGGTAAAGAGTTTTGTTCAATTGTTAAGTGAATTTGATGTGCCATCTAGTGGATTTTTGCGCTCCCTACAAGCAAGAAAGGTTACACTTTTCCTTTTAGACATTAATACTGCAATGATATTCTTTTAACAGTTTTAGAGATACTCCTCATGCAAATATTCAGCATAAACAAGTTTAAATAATTGCTGTAAAGGAATTGAATTCTCACCCATCAGCTGATTATTTCACCTGTGCACTAGTTCAGCTGTACTGAAAACCTGGCCTGTTGAGGGTACTTGAGGACTGTGGTTGAGAAACAATGGATTTTATTATTCCATTAACAAAATGTGCACAGTCTTTTTATGTTTAAACTTTTTGAGTCACCAGCTCCTACTGAGCATGTGCACAATAAACGTGTATGCATTTGTTATTGGCTGATGCCTGTCACATGGTACGTGTATGCATCTGTGATTGGCTGATGGTTGTCACATGGTACAGGGGGAGTGGAAATAGACATAACCTTTAAAATTGTCAGAAAAAAAATCTACTACTAATTTGTAGTTCAAACTAAGTGCTATTGCATTGTCTTGTTATCTTGCATTTGTTGATTATGTAAATCTACTGTGTTGACTGGTCCTTTAAAGGGACAGTCAACCATAGAATTGTTATTGTTTTAAAAGATAGATAATCCCTTTATTACTCATTCCCCAGTTTTGCATAACCAACACAGTTATATTAATATACTTTTTACCTCTGTGATTACCTTGTATCTAGGAACCTTCTTCCAGCCCCCTGATCACATGACTGTGACTGTTTATTATCTATTGTCTTAAATTTAGCATTGTATTGTGCTAGATCTTAAATAACTTTCTGTGCCTGAACACAGTGTTATCTATATAGCCCACGTGTACTTTCTGTCTCTTTGTGTTGAAAAGAGATTTAAAAAGCATGTGATAAGAGGCAGCCCTCAAAGGCTTAGAAATTAGCATATGAGCCTACCTATGTTTAGTTTAAACTAAGAATACCAAGAGAAAAAAGCAAATTTGATGATAAAAGTAAATTGGAAAGTCAATTAAAATTAAAAGTCCTTTGTGAATAATAAAAGTTTAATTTATACTTGACTGTCCCTTTAAGTATTTCTTATTGTATTGGCATCTGTCTCTGTTACTCCCTAATTGTGTTTGTCTTTTATGGGTCTTTGTAAGAAACAAAACTCAATAAAATAATAAGATGTAAGAAAAGACATTTATAATAGCACAATTAACATTCAGCTGTTGATTCTCTTAGATGGCTAAATAATAATGAATTATATAGCGTGTTTTATAATTAGCTGCTAATGCCTAATTAAAATATACAGTCAAAGTTACATGTCTTTATTAATAGAAAATTATCTCCTTGAAGCAGATGGCTAACAGATAGATCCGTGTGTATAAAATAAACTACTTAAAATATTTCATTTAAATTCCTGGTGCCATTTTTAACACTCCAAGGGCTTATGGTTGTTTTAATTAGTAAGACACACCCTGATGTTATGTTGTGTTTATATGCGAACCAGAGTGACAGAACTATTACTATATCTGGTTAGTAGTTCTCTCTTCAACTCTATTTTCTCTCTATTTTCGGTGACACTGTTCATGCTGCATTTACAGGGTAATCAGTAACAAAAGTTGAAATATAATTAATAGATTTAATGAAGTATAAGATGAAAACATTTTTTTATTAAAATAAAAACCAATACCAGAAAAGGGGATTGTGATCTTAAAGGGACACTCAAGCCAAAATTAAACTTTCATGATTCAGATAGAGCAACAATTTTAAACAACTTTCCAATATACTTTAACAAAAAGTGCGCAGTCTTTTTATATTTACACGTTTAAAATCATCAGCTCCTACTGAGCATGTGCAAGAATTCACAGAATATACGTATATGCATTTGTGATTGTCTGAAATTGACATAATTGAAATTTGTCAGAAAAAATCTACTACTCATTTGAAGTTCAGATTAAATAGTCTAATAAAAAATAAACTTTTATGATTCGGATAGAGCAGGCAATTTTAAGCAACTTTCTAATTTACTCCTATTATCAATTTTTTCTTCATTCTCTTGGTATTTTGATTTGAAAAAGCTGGAATGTAAGCTTAGAAGCCAGACCATTTTTGGTTCAGAACCTGGGTAGCGCTTGCTGATTGGTGTCTAAGCTTACTTTCCAGCTTTTTAAAATAAAAATGAGGAAAAATTTATAATAGGAGTAAATTAGAAAGTTGCTTAAAATTGTATGCTCTGTCTGAATCATGAAAGTTTATTTTTGACTAGACTATCCCTTTAAGTGCTATTGCATTGTTTCGTTATCATGCATTTGTTAATTATACAAATTTACTGTATTTACTGGTCCTTTAAGTTGGAGGATAGGAATGATTTGAAGAAAGCACTTTACAGAAAGGGTGATTGGTTCAATACACTTCCACTAGAGCTCCTATCTACCCTAACCACATATCATTAATAACATGCCCATTTTAAATTGTAATGCAAGTTCAGAGTCTTGTAGGAACAGCAAAGTTATAACAAGATCTAAACGTAATAAAGATAGGGAAAACAAAAATATGGATCTCATATTTTGTAAGGATCAGGATCTCACACCATCACCTATAGCAGTGCTTCTCAATTCCAGACAACATAGCACACTAACAGGCACAATTTTCAGCGTATCTGAATTAGACGATTACTCCACAACTCAAAAGATTCAGAACTTGCAATTGTAACATTAAATAATACACTAGTCATTATTATACTTTTTAATAACCATTCATTAAGGCAACAATTACAGTAAGGGCTCTGTGTGTGAGCTAATTGTAAGAGATAGATAGATAGATAGATAGATAGATAGATAGATAGATAGATTATTATTTTCAATAAACTGGACATTTTAATAATATTGCCATAATAAGTGGATAATTACTGGGAATTATGAATAATGACCGGTATATAATTTAAGATTAAGATCACAAGTTCTAAATTACTAAGTCACATTTGCTTTGTGTATTTGTGTTGTAACCTATATATACTGTACATGTATATGACTGGGCCTTTCTGGTCATGCTGTAGTGGTTGCTGTCAGCTGTGGTTTAGTCTGAGACTTCAACTTGAGTAATGGTTTGATGGGGAAGTAATTTAAAAAAGAATGTACTATCTGAACTAGAACACAGGGGAAATAATTAGCTGACTTGTTCTATGGTTCTTAACCTTCTCTCACAAGGTAATCTAGAAAACCCAGCCTGTTAGTGTGCCCTGTGGACTGGAATTGAGAAACACTGATCTATAAAATGCTTTAGCAGGCCCAGCAGCATATGGTATGATTGTGTTCTAATGACATAATACATATCTGCTTAAATGAGAAACCCCTTTTTTTGAGACAAATGTTTTGCTGTTTATAGAAGTTAGAAACCCTTTAATGATCAAAGTCATTTGTTTATTATATTGAAATAAATCACTGCAGCTGTAAAGCATTTCTATATTTAGTACATAGTTATCAAAATATGAGTAAATAAATAACACCATAATGTTATATTTTAAGCACTGTCATTTCATTGTAACCACAAGCAATGTGGCTGGCACAAGAGTATATTATGCCTGCGCTATATGAGTCTGATTAACTGCAAACTAAATAAAGTCTCAGTCTCTATAGAGTCTCCTCTTCTCACAAATGTCAACACTATTTTAATGCACCACAAGCTGATCACTAATAGCTTTATTAAAGGAAATCTTGGCTTCAAGAGAGCATTGAATTACACATTGCTAAAGTATGTATTGCAGTCCTGGATGGTAGTCAGGGGCTTGGTTAAATAAATGCTGTTGGTATACAGTGTCTTTATGAAGGCAGCTTCACTCTTCCTGTTAGAGTTTTTTCCTCATGGCTTGTTCTCACTTTTGGTTAGGGATTTAGATAAGAAATCCTAGATTTCCAGTCAGAATTACTTCCTCAAATTTAATATGTGTCATTTAGCTGGCTCCTACTATCTAGATATGACCCCAACGGCATCTGTATTTGCCTCTTTTTTTATAGCAAAAGGTTTTTAGTTAAGGACTGCTACATTCAGGCTGTTTTTCATTAAATGGACATAATCATTATATGCTAAATCACTTGAAAGTGATGCAACATAACTGTAAAAAGCTGACATGAAAATATCACCTGAGCATCACTATGTAAAAAAGGAAGATATTTTACCTCTAAATTTCTTCAGCTCACCGGAGTAAGTGCTGTGTAAACAGTTATACTTCAGCTACTGTCCTGCTGCAAGTAAAAAAACAATCAGCATCAGCAGTGCGGAGGTACTGCTTTGCCTTTGCTGTAATCTCATGAGATAGATTGAATAGGAAAAATAACATGACTGTGCCTGCACATATCAGATGCCCACTCCCTAGCTTGTCCTGGGTCAAGTATTCTGACTGGCTGCTTAAAGTCTCTTTACAATTTTAGGTAAAATATCTTACTTTTTACATAGAGATGTTTAGGTGATATTTTATAGACAGCTTTTTATAGTGTCAAGTGCTTCAACATTTGGGTATCATGTCCCTTTAATGTGTGGTTTGTGTGTAAACAATATATATGGTGGGCATATTGTATATGGAAAAACATGCTGTGTAAAATGTTGCATAGTGGGTGTACTGCATAATACATTAAGCAGCCATATGTGTTTTGTTGTTTGTTCTAAATATCCTATATTATAAAAGGCCAGGTGTTTGTCTGAAGCCGTCATGCGCAGTAGAGACAAACACTTGGCCTTGAGATAGGGAGCGCGAGGTACACAAACAGCTGTGAGGTCTGGGGAGCGCGAGGTAAGCTGATTGAAACAGCCTCTGGCAAGAGATATGGAGCGCGCTCCCCAGACCTCACAGCTGTTTGTGGCCGACGGGAGCGTTGCGATGGGGGCGTGGCCGGGCGTCGCGAGGGGCGTGGCCGGGCGTCGCAAGGGGCGTGGTCGGGTGGGTGTTGCCGCGATGGGGCGTGGCCCGGCGGGGTCCCGAGATGTGAAGACAGAGCCAGAGAGGGAGCAGGAGAGGGGGGGAGAAGGGCCAAAGAGGGGGGGAGAGAGCCAAAGAGAAGGGGGGGAGAGCCAAAGAGAAGGGGGGGGGGGAGAGCCAAAAGAGAAGGGGGGGGAGAACCAAAGAGAAGGGGGGGGAGAACCAAAGAGATGGGGGGGGGGGAGAACCAAAGAGAAGGGGGGGGAGAGCCAAAGAGGGGGGAGAGAGAGAGCCAAAGAGGAAAAAGAGCCAAAAAGGAGAGAGAGCCAAAGAGGGGGGAGAGCCAAAGAGAAGGGGGGGAGAGCCAAAGAGAAGGGGGGGGAGAGCAAAAGAGAAGGGGGGGAGAGCCAAAGAGAAGGGGGGGAGAGCCAAAGAGAAGGGGGGGGAGAGCCAAAGAGAAGGGGGGGGAGAGCCAAAGAGGAAAAAGCAAAAAAGGATAGAGAGACAAAGAGGGGGGAGAGAGAGCCAAAGAGGGGGGGGGGGAGAGAGAGCCAAAGAGGGGGGGGGGGGGAGAGAGCCAAAGGGGGGGGGGGGAGAGAGCTAAAGGGGGGGGAGAGCCAAAGAGGGGGGAGAGAGAGAGAGCCAAAGAGGAGAGCAAAAGAGGGGAGAGAGCCAAAGAGGGGGGAGAGAGAGCCAAAGAGGGGGGGCAGAGCCAAAGAGGGGGGGCAGAGCCAAAGAGGGGGGGAGAGCGCCAAAGAGGGGAGAGAGAGCAAAAGAGGGGGGGGGGAGAGCCAAAGAGGGGGGGGGAGCCAAAGGGGAGGGGAGAGCCAAAGAGGGGGGAGAGAGAGAGCCAAAGAGGAAAGAGAGCCAAAGAGGAGAGAGAGCAAAAGAGGGGAGAGAGCCAAAGAGGGGGGAGAGAGAGCCAAAGGGGGGGGGAGAGCCAAAGGGGGGGGGAGAGAGCCAAAGGGGGGGGGAGAGAGCCAAAGGGGGGGGAGAGAGCCAAAGGGGGGGAGAGAGAGAGCCAAAGAGGAGAGAGAGCCAAAGAGGGGAGAGAGCCAAAGAGGGGGGGGGAGCCAAAGAGGGGGAGGAGAGCCAAAGAGGGGGGGGAAGAAAAAGAGGGGGGAGAGAACAAAAGAGGGGGGAGAGAGAGCAAAAGAAAGGAGGGAGAGAGCCAAAGAGGTGAGAGAGAGAGCAAAAGAGGGGAGAGAGAGAGCAAAAGAGGGGAGAGAGAGAGCAAAAGGGGGGAGAGAAAGCAAAAGAGAGGGGGGAGAGAAAGCAAAAGAGAGGGGGGAAGAGAGAGCAAAAGAGAGGGGGGAGAGAGCAAGGGGTGGGACCACTGTACTGCAAAAAATGGCCCGTGTACACGGGCTTTAGTACTAGTCTCTAATAAAGCTCTAACTGAACTCTGTCCTGGCATACACCTTATCCCCCTCCCTCTATATTATAGGCATCATCCTATTCTGAGGCTCCATATATACTGGAGGCACAAAATACTATTTTCTAGACTTGTATATGACATTAGGTCAAGCAGCTTTTCACTTTCATATTAAAAGATATTTTGTATGCTAAGAAAATTGCTTGAATTCCAAGTATGTGATTACCTTTGGAAACAAGATAAATAATTTAAAAGGAAAGCATATTTTTCCTCTTAGAAATATACGTTTAACTGTCTGGTTCCTGAACAAATAATTAAAGGCTAGATTACAAGTGAAGCCCAACCAATAGTGCAGGGTTTTATAAAAAAAAAGATTGTGACCTCGCACAGAATAGAACACAACCAGTGTTACAAGTGGATGGTTAAAGGGACAGTAAACAACAACAAAAAATTTGTTTAAAAAGATAGATAATCCCTTTATTACCCATTCCCCATTTTTGCATAATAAACAGGGTTATATTTATACACGTTTTACCTCTGTGATTACCTTGTATTTAAGCTTCTGCAGACTGCCCCCTTATCTCAGATCTTTTGACAGACTTGCATTTCAGGCAATTAGTGCTGACTCTTAAATAACTCCAGGGGCATGAGCACAATGTTATCTATATGGCATAATGCCCTCTAGCTATGAAAAACTGTAAAATGCCTTCAGATAAGAGGAGGCCTTCAAGGGCTATGAAATTAGCATATGCGCCTACCTAGGATTATCTTTCAACTCATGATACCAAGAGAACAAAGCAAATTTGATGATAAAAGTAAATTGGAAAGTTGTTTAAAATTGCATGCCCTATCTGAATCATGAAAGTTTAATTTGGACTTTACTGTCCCTTTAAATACTTCAACCAAAGCATGTTAACAAAGCTGAAACTATGTGCCCTATACTTTTAATGGATAGCATATGGAGTACTATCACTTCAACTATTGGTGAGTTAAAGGGACAGTATACACCAATTTTCATATAACTGCATGTAATAGACACTATCCAGTATAAAACTGCTGAAAAACTTACTTAGAAGCTCTCAGTTTAGCTCTGTTGAAAAGGTAGCTGGAAAACCCACTGCAAGTAGGAAATAAGACACTCCCCCTCCCTCTTCTTTTGCATATGAAAAGACCCTTTACACAAACAGGAGCAAGAAGGAGTAGGTATCTGACGGTATTCTCCTAAAACTTTGGGGCTTGGTTAGGAGTCTGAAAATCAGAGCAATATTATTTAAAAATAAGCAAAACTATAATTAAAAAAAAAAATAAAAAAAAAATGATGGGCTATATAAATAGATAATCTACAAAACATTTATGCAAAGACTGAGGGAACTTTAAAAATGCCTGGGACAAGCATAAGGCTATCTTACAAACTAGATAAGTTTATACTGTTAGGTAATATCAGGCAGACTTGCTGGGCCTATGGCTCTTATCTGCCGTCAATATCTATGTTTCAAAGAAAAAATGAGTGTATAATATTCCTTTAAGTGTTGCGCTCAAGCATTATCAAAAATACCGCTGTAAAATGTAGTACTTTTTAAGACCTGAAGTAAACCATTATTATTAATAGCACAGCACAGACCTACACGAAGAACCCCACTACTTGTGCACCCTTGACTTAACGCTCAAGTAATAGCCAACGTGACTTTTACTATGCGCCCCAGAGAAAAGTCCATTATGTGAAGGATTTAGAGCCCTGGTGGCATCTGACTTGCAGATGTTAGAAATATAGAAACATAGATATTGACGGCAGATAAGAGCCATAGGCCCAGCAAGTCTGCCCGATATTACCTAACAGTATAAACTTATCTAGTTCGTAGGATAGCCTTATGCTTGTCCCAGGCATTTTTACAGTGTCTGTCATTACTACCTCTTGAGGAAGTTTATTCCATACATCAGTCACTCTTTCTGTAAAGAAGTGTTTCATCAAATTACTCCTGAATCTACTACCCTTCAGCTTGAGCTCATGACCCCTTGTTCTTGAATTTTCCATTTTATGTAAAATACCCACAGCCTCAGTTTTACTAAACCCTTTAACGTACTTGAAAGTTGCTATCATATCACCTCTACCCTGGACCATTACTCGAGCGATAAAAAATAACTTTAGATTTGTAATGTGAGCACAAAATATAAGCTTTATTGCTTGTGCTTGACTGATGTTCACAAACTAGTGCTAATATTTTTCTGCTCCGCTTGTTATCTAGGCTTAAATGTTATACAAAGCAGTAAAAAGCTGAACATTTAATGATAAATATTCCTATAATATTCTAATCTTTATCTATGGAAAATCTATAACCATTTCAACCTGCTCCTTTATGTTTCATCATTCATGGTTACATGCATAGTTACCTGAGATCTGACAAGAAAATGTAACACAAATGATCCATAGTTTTGACCTGCTCACCCATCCCAGCCCACTGATATCACAAACACATCTCCCAATGTAGGAAATCAGAGCTCACAACTGATATACAACACTCAGAGGAAAAGCTCACCAAAGCAAATTATTTATTTCAACATTTTTACTGTGCACTGTTTTAAAAGTAATGAACACTATCTATACTAATCCCTCTGATAGTATGAAGCTTTTAAGGGGACATAAAACGCAAAAATTTCCTTTCATGATTTTAAACAACTTTCCAATTTACTTCTATTATCAAATTAGCTTCATTCTATTGGTATCCTTTGGTGAGTAAGCAGTAATGCACTGCTGGGAGATAGCTGTGCACATCTGGTGAGCCAATAACAAGAATCATATATGTGCAGCCATCAATAAGCAGATAGCTCCCAGTAGTGTATTGTTGCTCCTGAGGTGAACTAGGTATGCTTTTCAACAAAGGATACAAATAGAATGCAGCAAATTAGATAACAGAAGTACATTGGAAAATTGTTTAAAATCGTATATTCTATCTAAATTATGAAAAGAAAAAAAAATCGTTTTTTTCTCCTGTTAACATTATATTTGAAGTACTTAAAGTGAATATAAAGTTTAATAAATAAGTGCCCAGTTTTTTTTAAAAAAAACTACTCTTAAAAACAGGGGCACTTTTAAAAAAACTACTCTTAAAAACAGGGGCACTTTCATTCATTAAACTAAATAAAAATAAATCCTAAAATAGCTACAATATAATTATTAGTAATATTGTAGCTATATTAGGGTTTATTTTATAGGTAAGTATTTAGTTTTAAATAGGCATAATTAATTTAATAAGAGTTATATTTATTTAGATTTATTTAATTAATATTTAAGATAGGGGGGTGTTAGGGTTAGTGTTAGACTTAGGTTTAGGGGTTAATAATTTTATTATAGGTTGCGGCGGTGTAGGGGGGGCAGGATAGTGGTTGATAAATTTATTATAGGTGGCGACGGTGTAGGGGGGGCAGATTAGGGGTTAATACATTTATTATAGGTGTCGGCGGGGTCCGGGAGCAGCGGTTTAGGGGTTAAACAATTTATCTAGTTGCGGCGGGGTCCGGGAGTGGCGGTTTAGGGGTTAATATATTTATTATAGTTGTGGCAGGGTCCGGGAGCGTCGGTTTAGGGGTTAGCATGTTTAATATAGGTGGCGGCGGTGTAGGGGGGCAGATTAGGGGTGTTTAGACTCGGGGTACATGTTAGGGTGTTAGGTGCAGACATCTCCCATAGGAATCAATGGGATGTCGGGCAGCAGCGAACATGAACTTTCGCTATGGTCAGACTCCCATTGATTCCTATGGGATCCCCCACCTCCAGGGCGGCGGATTGAAAACCAGGCACGCTGGGCCGGAAAAGTGCCGAGCGTACCTGCTAGTTATTTGATAACTAGCAAAAGTAGTCCGATTGTGTTCGGAACATCTGGAGTGACGTAAGAATCGATCTGTGTCGGACTGAGTCTGGCGGATCGAAGCTTACGTCACTAAATTCTACTTTTGCCGGTGTGTAGGGCTTGATAACTTAGGCAAATCAGCCTCGCCACAAATACGCTGCGGAATTCCAGCATATTTGAGGTTGACGGCTTGATAACTAGAGGCCTATATCTTTTTTTTTTTGCAAAAAGTGAGACTTTTAATCACTAACTAATAGGGAAAGCAGTTGTAAGCTTTGTCTGATGAAGAGACCTCAGTATCCTGAAAGATTGCAATAGTATTCCCTATTAGTTAACCAGTAAAAGTATTACCTGTATATCACTTTGTTATTTTTCACAAAAGATTTATGTTTTCTTCTAATACAATATTGCATGAAAACGTATTTATTTGAATTGATTTTTTTAATGGCCTAGAGCCAAAAAGATAATTTAATTTTTTTGATTAACCTAGTTGACTCTATAAATATGTTTAAACATCTAACATAATACATTTTTAATTTAAAAAAATATAATATTTGTTATATTGTACTTTCACTACCATTTTATAAAAGATCTCTTGTTAAAAACATTCAGCTATTGCAATGTTCTCATAAACTAATGGTGTTTTTCTTTAGTTGTTGATGCTTTTATTTAAAAAAAAATGTATTCTTTTTTTCCCCCTAAGGTTTTGAATCTTGTGCAGTCTTACGTTACATTGAGGGTTCCATTATATGTTTCTTATGTCTTCCACTCACCAGTGGGAGTTGGTGGCTGGCAACATTTTGACCTACACTCGGAGCTTCGCTTAACGTTTGTGTATGACACTGCCATCTTGTGGAAGGATGGCATCGGTAGTCCTCCTGAAGCAGAACTTCAAGGTAAAATATAATCTAGCAATTTACAAATCAAGCCATTTTTATAGTATTATACTGCTAAGAATATACACAAACACACACACACATATATATATGGGACTGCACTCTCTTGTCCACTTTCAGAGCTTATATCTGTAGGCATCAATAGATTCACATGTGACTCAGCTCTATCTTTTTTCAAATTTTAATTATTTCATAATCCAATGTTTCGGCCTCTACTTAGGACTTGACAAAGTGGAGGTCGAAACGTTGGATTATTTAATAATAAAGGTTTGAAAAAAGAGAAAGCGGAGTCATATGTAAATAAATATATATATGTATGTATGTATATAAATTAAGTTATCATATGTTGAATCATTCATAAACAGCTAAAAATCGACTGAAATAGAGCAAGATAGATATAGATAGATGCAGACAGATTTTTTTCCTTCAAATTATTTAATTCTGAAAATATTAAAAAAACAAACGTAATGTTTATTTTAATGCATTCTAGGGACTACACTGTTAAGGTCAGTTAATGTTTAAACAATATCGTTAATCTCCTACTATTACAATAGATATGAATGATATCTACTGTTTCTGTGTTTTTGATAACAGAAAATACAAAATTGTATGACATTCTTACTTTGTTCTTTCTTCTTTTCAAGGCTCATTGTATCCAACTAGTATGCGCATTAATGAAGAAGGAAGATTGGTTGTTAACTTCAAAACAGAAGCCAGATTCTATGGTCTATTTGTCATGTCACATGCTGGTAATCATTTTTCCAGATTTTAAAATATTTCAACTTTTACACCGTACAGCGCAGAGCCCTCTTTCTTTACTTCACATATAATTTTTCTTGCATTATTTTAACACCTAACATTTATGAGAGTCTGAAAGTTATGTGCATGGCCTGTAAAATAGTTTCTGACTCATAGTTGCCAGCTAGGGATGGGAGATTGTTTTGCAACATTCGAAAATGTTTAAAACTAATTTTAAGACATTCGTTCATTTTTTTCAAATGTTTGCACAACATTCTAACATTCATTTTATGTAATAGTATTTCTTTTTTTATATTAATTTTATTAAGGTTCAATTTAAGGCATTCTTAAAATAGTACCGTCAATAAAGATTAAAAAGAAAGATTGTTTCATCACTTAAGGTCAAAATAAGCCAAACAATATAAAATTACATGTTGATATGACAGTCTTCAGGAGTGTCCCATACAAATATATTTGCCATTCAAACTATATACCCTCAAGGTAACAGATAAGGCCACTTTTGGACCTTATAGTAAAAGAAAATGCGTAAAGCTAAAGAAGGTAATCTTGATCTTGATGAAACCACTCTTGGGTCTTAAACAATGAACCCTATTTTATCTATATTAAAGAAACAATATAACAATATTATTAGGAACTCTGAATTGTAATATAGGGCAACTCTTGGACCCTCGGACTAGATGGTAAAAGAGTTAAAATGGTACATAAAAGTAACAGGAATGTGCTACAGCAATATAGGTTAAACACTCACAGCTAATTATTAGTATTACGGGCTGCATCCATTATAGTTTAGCATATATCAGTGAGCTAATCCATATTTTTAAAACTAAACAACTAGGAATACTAATTGTACAAAGAGATACATTTAGGATTGATAGAAAAGAATACCACAAAAGTAATAAATTCTCTAACTCCAATTATTCGTGGGGATATAGGATTACTCTATATATTAAAATGTTCCATATCATTCATACTTTAAATCTTTATTCTTACAGCTAGGAACAAACATTCACACAGTAGTAGCCTGAAAGAGTTAAAAACACTTAAACCCAGTCAAATTGGATGGATATGATAAGCAGTAATATGTATATTTTTCCTGATGCCCACAACAAAATAATGTAAGATAAGATAAGCCCTTACAATCCGAGGGCTGAATTAGTTTTAAGTTTTATATATTAAGGTAAATAGTAGGCACCAGGAATCAACATGCATTCGTAAAGACAATAGTTCTTTTTTAACTTGGGTAAGCAATTAAAAAGCGACAGACAGGAGAGACCAAGCTTCTCCTGCTGGACCCCTGACGCGCGTTTCACAGAATGCTTCCTCTATATATATATATATTTTTAACGACTTTACTGCATAACAGAAGTGTTTACTGTTATGCAGTAAAGTCGTTGTTAAAAACCGGAGCGTGCCTTCTGTTATGGAGTTATTGTGCATATAGTTTGAGGATCACCCTGGTAGTTGTTATATTTGTGCGAGTGCTGGGTTCTACCTGTGGATTCTCTCTCTCTCTCTCTCTCTCTCTCTCTCTCTCTCTCTCTCTCTCTCTATATATATATATATATATATATATATATATATATATATAGGTATAAATATATATTGTACCAAAATACCATCAGATATATAAAGAAATATATATGTATGGATAAATAGAACATATTCTGCTATGTGAAATATTCATATTTTTATGTCGGGTTAGCAAACATCAGAATATGGGATCGGGTTTGTGCGGAAATTGGTTCCCCCCCCCTTTTATTTCTCCATAGACTTCTATGGGGGAATAGGTTATCACGCATGTAATATTGTAAGTTCGGCTTTTTGCGCTCATCAGATTAGCACGTAAGCGAAAACAGTTTTCTTTCAACTCATAATACGAGCACAACCTGATGGGCGCAAGAAGCTTACTGCTAGCGCAGCTAAAGCTAGAGCAGGAGCATTAACTAGCGTTCCACTTGTAATCTGGCCCTTTATGGGGGATTTTTAATGTCCTTTTTAGTAAAATACTTCTATATACAGATTAAAATTTAAATTTAAAAACTTTGATTTATTTTTACTAATATATAAACCCACATAATCTTACACACAGCATTATTATACACGTTTATTGCAATGAGCACATAGCTTGACTACCTGTGACAAAGTTGTAATTTTCAATGTTATTCACACAGCGCATTCCCTTAAAGGGACAGTCAAGTCCAAAAAAACTTTCATGATTCAGATAGGGAATGTAATTTTAAACAACTTTCCAATTTACTTTTATCACCAATTTTGCTTTGTTCCCTTGGTATTCTTAGTTGAAAGCTAAACCTAGGAGGTTCATATGCTAATTTCTTAGACCTTGAAGGCCGCCTCTAATCTAAATGCATTTTGAAAGTTTTTCACCACTAGAAGGCGTTAGTTCATGTGTTTCATATAGATAACATTGAGCTCATGCTAGTGAACTTACCATGGAGACAGCTCTGATTGGCTAAAATGCAACTCTGTCAAAAGAACTGAAATCAGGGGGCAGTCTGTTGAGGCTTAGATACAAGGTAATTATGTGTATAATTATAACTGTGTTGGTTATGCAAAACTGGGGAATTGGTAATTAAGGGATTATCTATCTTTTAAAACAACAAAAATTCTGGTGTTGACTGTCCCTTTAAGCCCAAGAACTTGCCTCCTACTCTGATCTACAGAATCCTCACAGAACTTGCAAAGCCTGGTGTTATTCGTTTACATTCCAGTGTTTAAAACATTACACTTACATACAGTATCTCATTGGCTTAAGAATGAGAAATGAGCCTACTTGACATTAAAACATACATTTTCAAAATGGAATAGTTCACAATGTTGTTAAACCAGATTGTAGTGTCAGATAAATGTTTTCATTTCAATATTAAATAAGATTGCTATTGAATCAAGCTAATGTGTAACTGTGTTCTGTGACAAGTTTCAGTATATCACCATAGACCATAGACATTTTATACATACTTGACATGAAAATGGAAACTCAGCAATGTTGATAATAGGCTTATCCCTCTTCAAATACCAGTATATTAGTCATTAGAAAAGTTCCTTTTCAAAGGTTTTTCACTGAATCTCTATTCTTAACATAATCTTACTAATGCTGACAAATTACAAACATGAATTTGTGCAGAATTTATAAAAATATAAAATTTATTATGTTTCAATACATTTAGAAAATCTATTCCTGTAATGTTTGTGTATTGTTTAATGGGACATCTTCCTAAAACCCTTATGTTATTCCTATATGTAGCCGTTTCTTATTTACGTACCCGGCTGCTGGTTTTAAACTGACAATAAAGTAAAAATTTAACTTTTATTATTCTAATAGTTTGTTCAACTAGTTCTGTGATTCTCCTTTGTTCAAAAATAAGCCTAGTTAGGATCGTAGAAGTGTGGCAGTGCTTAAAAAAATGACCTCTCTCCTAAGTTTGTATGTGCCTACCAAGGTTTACTCTTCAACAAACTATACCAAGAGAACAAAGCACTATAACTAGGGATGGGCGAATGTGTTAATATTCGAATTTGAATGTTAGAACGAATGTTATTGCAGAAATTCGATTTACATAATAGAATGTTGATAAGAACGAATATTCTTAAAAATTCTATTATCGAATGTTATTTACAGTTTTCGAATGTCACGTTCGAATTTGAATGTCACTTTCGAATTCGAATGTCACATTTGAATTCGAATGTCACATTCGAATTCAAATATTACATTTATAAAACACAGTTGTAGACTAGAAATACTATTTTGAATTCAAATGCTACATTCAAATTCGAATGTAACATTCTAATTCGAATATTACATTTATAAAACACAGTTGTAGACTATTAGAAATACTATTTCGAATTCAAATGCTACATTCGAATTTGAATGTAACATTTGAATTTGAATGTAACATTCAAATTCCAATATTACATTTATACAACACAGTTGTAGACTAGAAATATTATTTTGAATTGGAATGTAATATTCAAATTCGATTATTTTATAAAGCACAGTATTAGACTAGAAATACTATTTCGAATTCGAATGTTACATTCCAATGTCACATTCGAATTTGAATATTATATTTAAAAAACACAGTATTAGACTAGAGATACTATTTCGAATTGGAATGTGACATTCAAATTCAAATGTAGCATTTGAATTTGAATATTACATTTATTAAACACAGTATCAGACTAGAAATACTATTTTGAATTTGAATGTCACATTCAAATTTGAAAATTACATTTCGAAATTGAATGAATACATAGATAAACATTCTATTATTTGAACGAATATTTTCAAATTTTATTGAAAAATTAGAAAATGAAAATTTGAAAATAGAATGTTAGAATGTTATATAAACATTTGAAATGCTATTCGAATGAACAAATGTATAAAAATTTGTTTTAAATTTTGAATTTTTAGAAACATTCGCCAATCCCTAACTATAACACAAGTAAATTGGGCTGCATTTTTACAGTTAACTGCTCTGAACCATGAACACTTACATTTGCATATACTTTCCCTTTAAGGCATTATTCCTAAAGGTAACAAAACAAAATTCCCAAACACCTATATTTTGATTATGTTTAGGTTAATTAAATGAAAATACAGAATAATCCTCAATACTTTCACTATTAAATCATTTTAATTGATTCTTTAAAGTATTTTTAATATAATGCTTGCTGACTTCACAATGAATGTATTTACCTTAGACTTTAAACCCTAGATTACAACATCTTTATTTTTGTCTATCTATTAGGTATGTGCAAAATATGTTATTTGAATATTCATTTGTCAATATAATTCCAAATATGGCCGCGGGTAGCAGCATTTGACTGTTTTCGGCTCCAGATATACAAGTGTTAAATTGCAACACACAAAGATCTGTGCAAATCAAGACCTTTGTGTGTTACACTTTAACACTAATATATTCAGCGTTGAAAAAGCCGAATGCTGCTTCCCGATGCCATATTTGGAATTAATTTGACAAACGAATATCCAAATAAGGAATTTTGCAAATACTTAGTACAAAGACAGAAATACAGACACTGTAACCTAAGGCAAATACGTTCATTATGAAGTAAGCAAACAACATAAAAAGACAGAAGCGCCACATGGCCCAATATTGTTTGAAACAATAACGAAATTATATGTGATAGATACACTCACATTTGTTTAGGCACCCCTAGTAGTGCAGAAAAGGCAAGCTGGGATCAAAATCAGTCACCCAGCAGAAAGTTCAGTAGTCTGTAAGTGATGTAGACAAAAAAAAACAACAAGAGTGCCAATATGACCTAGTATTGTTTGGACAAGAGAGGTAAAGTTTGGTAAAATATCACTCACATTTAGTAGAGCACCTCCCTTGGTGCACTAGAGGCGAACTGGGATCAAACAGTCATCCAGTAGACTTATATCCGGCAAACAGGAACTCCCAGCAATTCAGGATAGGGTGGTAGTTAGGATACAAAATGTACTGCAGTAAGTGGTAAGTAAAACTTAATTTATTAAAATGGATATAAAATCTTAGCTTTTAAGTATAAAAAAACTTACTTTAAAAACACACCATTTCTGGTATATATGGTGATTTACATGATATCCAGTTTCTCAGTAGTATCTAGTTAAAGATACATTACTGTTATATATTTTGACATACTTTGTATCTAGCTATATAACACATACATCTACCTGCGGTATATCAAGGGTGCCCCCTATATACATATATCAATGAAGTTAGCAAGCATTATATTACAAATAGTTTTAAGAATCAATTCAAATTATTTAATAACTGAAAATCTTGAGGATTGTTCAGTATTTTCATTTAGTTAACCTTAGTCACTATCATAGGATGCCACCTTTGCCCCAATTCAGTTTGTGAATTTTTTGCCCTACTAGTCCTGTCCCAGTCAACTGTAAGTGCTATTATTGAGAAGTGCCAGCATCTAAAAACAACAATAGCCCAGCCACAAAGTGTCAGACTACGCAAACTCACAGAGCGGTTCAATTAGTGTTAAAAGCTTGTAGTGTGTACAAATCGCCTATCAACTGTTGTGTCGCTCACTACAGAGCTCTAAATTGACTCTGGATGCAACATCACCACACGATCTGTGCATCAGCAGCTTCATGAAATGGGTTTCCATGGCTGAGCAGCTTTATACATGCCTCACATCAACATGCGCAATGTCAAGCTGCTGGAGCAGTGTATAGACATGTATATGTATGTATCTCTATGTTAAAGCCCTTTGCAACCTTTTTAACACCTGAGACCTTATCTTTGAGCCCTAATTACATTTTATTGCAATTTTTTAAACATATTTTTTATCATACAGTGTTGCTATGAGTGAAACTCTACTTTTAAATGTATTTTTGATGTCTTTTGTGACACTTTTTATTCTAGCGTAACAGTTAACCAGAGCTTTGAAGTCGCGCTAATCCGACACGCTTTAAATTGCACTCAAGTGAATGAGATGACTTTCAGCTTGTAATACGCACGCTACTTCGAAGGTGCACAAAGACCCATAATAAACCCCATATTGCTTGCTTGCAACAATTATCCCGTCACACGTAATCCTAGCCCTATATGCGATATGTAAAAAGGGTTGCAAGTGGCAGGTTTTCTTCTGTGACTTAGGAATATACGAATTTCCTTGAAAAAAAATGTTTGCTAAAGGGATTTATGTATGTTAACTAAAATATTTACCCTTTTTTTTATTTTTCTAGCAACTTCACTAAGCTCAATGATCATATCAGCTGACCATCCTGGACTGACTTTTACCCTCAGTCTGGTGCGGAGTGAGCCAACATTTCACCAACCAGTCCAACAGTGGAGCTTTGTTTCTGATTTTGCAGTAAGTGAATTTGACAACTGCTTTTAGCTGTTGGTGTGTAACTGGATGAAGACACAAGGGCATCCCTGTCCAGATACCAAAAATGGGTCCTCATAAACATTGCATCCCCACTACCTATCCCACCACCATATAACAATCTTTATGATGCACACAATATTAAATAAATATACATTACATCTTCATAATAGCTACTGAATGCTCATGAAACAAACTATATTTGTTATGTTAATAGAAGTAAAACCCATAGTTTCATTTTTCTGGTTATTAAGAACTAGCATTAGACACCTCAGGTATAAAAGAGTACTACACTTTCCTATTACATTTTAAAAATGTATTATCTTATAATAAGTGGAAATTAATTCATTTAAAAAATATCTAGCATTTTTATAGTGTGTGTTTAAAATATTTTGTCATTATTGTTGAGGTATTTTGACCATATACCATATATTAGTCAGTTTGGAATGTGCTTGATTTTTAACTATAATAAATGATAAGGGTAAAGTATGAATGAAAAAGAGTCACAGAGTATTTATATAAAAAAAGGAATTAACAAACAAAATTATGCACAGAAACAGTTTAAACTAAAAAGGATACATTTTACAGAACATATAACTTTACTAGAATAGCCTCTGTTTCAGGGAGATGGAATGAAAAATAGTCAAACATGTTGTGCACATAGAACCCATGTTGAATGACCATATTCTTTTGCTGAAATCACAGTTAAATATCAGGTTTCTAACCAAGCCCCTTCCAGAGTGGTCAAGAAGATAGCCTCCCCTCTTTTATGACAAGCCAAAAAAAGCCCTGCAGCCCTGGCTGAAGTTATATAATAACTTATAACGTATATTACATAAATACAGTACACATACACTTATAGGCAATCCCATAATGTGATTAAAATATGTTTTAAGATATCCCAAAGTGTCACCTCTGATCGACCTTAGGCTGGTGTCTTCCTAGGACACTGTTTTATGTCACCCCAGGCTGATATTTTTTTACTCATAAAATTAATTGTGGTGAGAAGACTTATTTGGCCTCTTGTTTCCTGTTGAACCAGATGTAGGTAGTGAAAATCAGTGGTCCCATGATTTGACTTTTAGAGTTATGGACTAATTTAAGAAAAACAACTGTAAATAGCAGAGAAGAAAAAGCAAAGAAAGAAAAAATCCTAAAATCATGAAGCTTCATGATAGACTGAAACTTAAGCTTTGACCAATGAGATATTTTTCCTAGACATATATATCTATTACATACCTTGCTAATAAAATTCTTCATGATTTAACTGTATCTGAAATTATGTCAGCATAAACATTACAGGAACCATGTTTTGAAATTGTTTTGTAATCAAATTGGGATAAAAATGCATGACTTAATTTGCATTCCCAGGTATCTTCTTAGGATTTTAAGTTGGAAATAGGTTCCCTGACTCATTTTAGATATTTAGCTGAAAAATTGCTTGTTGTATTTTATCATGATGTAGTGGAAGATTTCTCTAGCTCTTTTGCTCACTATCATTAAAACAAATTTATAGTATGGTAAATAGTTATTTTCGAAAATTATTGTCTGAATGTCTTTTTTATAGATCAGAGACTATTCTGGGACATACACAATCAAGCTTGTTCCTTGCACTACTGCTCCCTATCAAGAATACAACTTGCCAGTTATGTGCAACCCTCGGGAACCAATCACATTTGATGTTGATATCCGATTTCAGCAGGTGTGTCAAGAATTTGAGTATAACAAATATGTTCTTTCTTTACTATAGGAAATTATTAACTGTCTATATGCAGTATGTATACAGTGTATATATATATATATATATATATATATATATATATGTGTGCAATTAGACACTCTAGCTTAGTTGGGGTAATGGAAAAAAGACTTTCAGTGGTGGATTACATGAAAAGTAGGCAAAAATAACTTAGACGTTCTCTGGACAGTTATTAATATACATAATTAATAATTTTATGACAGATTTGATTTTAATGACCCTTCAATGCAGTGTTAGTTTGTGATTCCTTCCTGTAACTTCCTGTTCTGCATCAGGTGAGCGATCCAGTGGCTACTGAGTTTAGCTTGAACACCCAGATGTTGCTTTTGTCTAAGAAATCTTTATGGTTGTCGGATGGATCGATGGGATTTGGGCAAGAAAGTGACATTTCTTTTTCTGAAGGTATTTTTTTTATTATTTTTAATTAATTAGTGTTTGATTTGTATCACAACCATTTAAATAACAAATTAAATTTCAAAAGCCCGAGAAACTACTCTTGATTTTTGAAAATGTTCATCTTTCTGTCATGCTACTTGTTATTTAAATACTGAATTGTAAGGACCCTATATTGACCAGAATTTAAAGGAATATAAAAGCTACATTTAAAAGTCCAGTTAAAAATTAAGATTTTTTATAATATATTTGCATTTGTAAAAAAACAAAAAAAAAACACCACAAATATTATGGAAAGAAAAGCCATTTATAGTACTTCTTGTTTCTACTGTGCCTGCCACCTACCTAAAGGAACCCCAGGGCATTTTATCTGCATCTAGCCTATAGTATATGGCATGCTGGACCTTCTACCTGCCTTTAGAAAATGTTGAGCCTGCTACCTCCATATAGGACCTGTGGGGCCAGCTATTTTCCAATCCTACCTCCCAACATTTCCCAGGGGCTTTCTGTGACTGGGAGGTGAGGAGAACTTGTAAGTGGTGGTACATGGGTGTTCTGTGGTTGAAGCTACAAGAAGAGGCAGGAAACAGGAGTGCTGGGGGTTGGGTCAGACATGTTCAAGGGTATTGGGCAGGTGGTGAGGAAAGCCGGGGGCAGTCCCTGGGTTTGCTCTGGGTATATATACCCTAAAAGGGAAGTAGTGGAAGAATACAGTTGGGAGCTCTTGTTATACCTATATAATATGAAAACAGTTTGTTTAAGTCTATTATATTTATGCTGAATGGCTCTTTCATGTACTGTGTTCATTTGATCATGTCTCCAATCACATGACAGTTGCCTATTGGAAATGGTCCTCTATACCTAAAAACAAAAATATTTATAAGAAATGGTAATTATATAATTGACAGTGTTATAAAATCAAACAAAGGAAAAACATGAAAAAATAAAATGATATAATACAACACCGTGCACTGAAATGTGTGCAGATGGGATATTCTCAGATCTTCCTTGTACCTCAAAGAAAATGGAGAGAAACGTTCATAGTGTAATACTGTTTAAAAAATTCCCCTAGAGAATAGATTAAATTTTTGCTCACATGATCTAGAGCTACTATAGCTCTAAGTAGTGCGCTCAGTACATATGGATCCAAACTCAGTAGTTGTGCAGAGGGTTCCCCTATTTATTTGATAAAACAATGTGAATATATTAAAAAACAAGAAAATGAGTCCTTGTTCATAAACACAATGAAGGCAAACAGTCTTAGTCACTTCTGGGTCTTAATTGTCTTTGTATAGATAGTATCGGATCTATAGTGTGAAAAGCTGTTACTCCATTAGCTGTTTAGGTCTTGTTGTGTTGGGCAATCAAGGGAGTCTGAGCTTGTTGCTGCCTCTATCTCTGTATTTGCAGTGAAGCTCAGAACATTTAGTGAGTTTTTTATTATTTTCATTTTACTTTCCCATTATTTTCGTTTTTCTTTACATGACAGGTGAGGCTCGGCCTCCCCTGACTGCACTCTCTGTATAAGACATAGAACTCCCAATATAATGATGTGGTCACAACGTGATATTAAACAGAAAGTTAGTGCACATGTTTTATTATATCAACATTAATTTTGACTATTTTATTAGAAAACCTCATAATTTGTATTGCTAAACAATGATATTATAAAGAATCCCTCCATAAATAGAAATCAGCCTCTTTTGGGCCGAGAAGTTCTAATAAGAATGTGAGGAAGTTAGGGTCTAACAGGTATAAGAATGGAGGGGGAAAGGGGCCACTTTTGTACCCATATTATTTAAAAATGTAATAAAACGTTTATGATTGCTCAAGCAATTTTAAACAACTTTCCAATTGACTTTCATTGTTTAATTTGCTTAGTTCTGCAGGTTAGTTCTAGGTAAGCATAGGCTAAGGAGCAGCACTATACTTCTGGATGCTAGTTGATAATTAGTGGCTGTACATTTGTGTCTCTTGTCATTGGCTCACCCAATGTGTTCAGCTAACAAATTTAAAGTTCAAACTGAGTGCTATTGCTTTGTCTTTTTATCATGCATTTGTTGATTATGCAAATCTACTGTATTTACTAGTCCTTGAAAGTTTTGTTTATACTTTTGTTGTCAGTTTATTGTCTCTTTAATCTCCGTAGCTGCTATTGATTGATTGATATCTCTGACAAGCAAACATACATTTTGTATCTCCGTTATTCAAGGACTTTATACAAATACCAACAGCTAGCTCAATTATCCAACTTTTTTATGGATAGTTAGTTTCTAGCTGAAAATGCCATGGTTTTTTTTTTATAAAAAATATTATTCTGCACACTTCCACCCAATCTATTTGCTAGAGACATATTCTAAGCCAACCTCATCATGATAGATTTACAATTTCTATCTGATTCTTTTATAATAATGTATGTTTGCTTTTTTTTTCACAAAACTTTATTTGAACACTCCACCTGGAAAAAAATTTAATTTCTTTTTAATTTTTCCACATATAACCACCCATTTGAGATGAACTTACCTTCCCTTTTATCTGAGTTATTTTCCCTTCTCCTTCACCTTCTGATGTACAGATTGTTGCAGCAACTGAATTCCAGCTACCATGTTTTTTCCAGGTGATATGATTTATGGTCGTGTGATGGTGGATCCTGTCCAGAACTTGGGAAATTCCTTTTTTTGCAGCATTGAAAAGGTTTTCCTCTGCACCGGAGCCGATGGATATGTTCCAAAGTACAATCCAACCGATAACGAATATGGCTGCCTTGCAGATGCTACATCTCTCCTGTATAGGTTTAAAATATTGGTAAGACTACTGCTATTTTCTTTTGGCTACAACATAGTTTTTGTATTCCAAAATGTATCTATCTTCATTATCATCATAATCATGTCACAGGGGGAAGCACATACAATTAAGGACTAAAGGATTGTAAAGTTTCAAACTTGACCAATGAGCTAGGTGTTCCTCTAAGTAAATATATACAGTATATATAAAATACACAAAGAGAGAAGCGCAACTTTCAAGAACAAACAGCCTGCTCAATAACTTGTTAGCTTGTTCTATGGTGATTTACCACTTGGGTGCAGCTTCTTTTGCATGCATTATATATAATGATAACGCGGGTCACAATGTACACTATCACTGAACCGCACTAACATTATCGAGCAACTTGATATTACAAGTCCATGGTAAATCTCATTTACCAGATAAGGGTTAGCATGGCCGACATCGCTCTAGCACAATCTTTGGCAAGTTTCAAGCTTGGCAAAGCCCATAAGCGTTACTCCTGTAAACTTTATTGCAGTTAGCCTATTGAGAATGTATCTGTAATGTAATAACTCAAGAAAATACAATTTTAGCTCATTCTTAAATAAACTTCTTTTATAGGACAAAGCTCAACCAGAGACGCAAGCTGGTACGTTTGGAAATGTTCAATTTAATGCCAGGCTGGCTGTGGATGATCCTGAGGCCTTACCTCTAGTCAAACAGCCAGGGTCTGATGGATTTAAAGTTGAATCTACTCCTCTATTCCAGGTTTGTGATCATTTTCAATACAGTTCTTGTATCAAACATACAGACAATAAAAACTATTAATAAAGTATTTGGTTACTATATGCACTCATTCACCCCGATACACAGCTGGTCCACAAGCACCATTTAGCATATACTTTGGTTAATGAAAGACAGAAGCTTTGCATTCTTTTTTGTACAATATATAACTTTTTATATTTTCGAGAAACCCAATGTGCAGAACTTATGGAAATTGTCATCAATTGTTACTTTAAAGGTGATAATAAACAGTGCTCCTTTGGTAAAAAAAAAAAAATATGTTAAATGGAAGTAAAAAACAACAAATAGCTTACTTGTTTTCTTGCAAAACTAGCACTTAGAAATTATAATTGTAGCCCTTGCCCTCAGTGTGATAAGAGAGCTGATAATTGGCAACTTACGTTACATTCTGACCGATCTGAGCATGAGCAAATCTGACTCCATGTTTATCTAGTCTATTCCCTTTATAATAAACCATCTCATGTAACTCTAGAAGATTTATGACATCAGGCTAAATAAGCTTCCTTTAGAGACCACCACCTTCTTGTAGGGCTGTGACAGGAAGTAATGGACACTGCACAAATATAATGTACAAAAAAAGAAATAAAAGTTAAAATCCACTTAAAATGATGAATACTACATATTGTAATGACCTCTATTAAGTATAAGCCACTGCTTAGTGCTTTTTATTACAACAATGAGACAGACTGATTAACATCCCTTTAAAAGGGCAAAATTACAAGAAGCGTTTTATGACTTTTCTTCGCGGAATGTGGTCTTTTCGCAATCAATTTCCATTGTGCAGCTATTACAAGTTTAGAAAAATCGCAATTGCGCACTCGCATTTGCCTTTTACGCAACAATCCTTTCCATGCTTAAAGATCTGTACATAAAAGTTTCACAAAACACTTCAAAAAAATACATTACAAAGTACACTAACACTCATATTAACACTGTCTAATAAAAATTATTTTAAAAAAAAATATGGCACTCAAAAATTATAAGGGATCAAAGATATGAGATCTCGGGTGTGCATATATATAGAGAAACATGGCTTTATAGGTATAAAGATATGTTAAACAATGGAGATAATAAAAATATTTTACATTACAATCTTATGTATATTAAACAATATCTCAGAGGGATTTTCAAAGTGATATTCGCATATAGATCTCTAGATATCTCGATAAATATATATTCATATACATATCTCTCGATAAATAGATATATCAGTCCAAAAATCATCACATATATAGAGAAATATTTATTTAGACATAAATAGAACATATTCCGTTACTAAAACATTTTCGCAATATGAAATATTTGCATTTTCATGTACACTTTTCAAGGAGAATACGTCATGGGATTTGTGCAACATAATAGTTTTTTTTGTGGGGTTCTTTTTCTATTTGTCTTCTCCACTGACTTCTATGGGGAATACGTGAGCGTACATGCGATTTGGCTGTTTAGATAACGCAGCTTAATATTATTTTACAACTTGTAATAGCTGCCCAACCCCAAATGCAAAAAAGCCATAATGTGCATGGTGTTTTCGCAACTGATTTGTAGCGTGACTTGTAATCTTGACCAAAATGTCTTGTACTTATTATCTTGCTATAACTTTCCGGTGTCTCTTTACATTAAGTACAAAAATATGTAGAAAAAAAGGGTCTTTTTTTGAGAGGTAACATGAATACTTTATACAAATATAGTTGAGGCCCATATACAGAGGTGGAAACACTGTTTATTCCAAGGCAATTGTTAGCAACAAGAGTCATAGTTTGTCCAGAGGAAAGGATATTTAATCTCCAGCAAAGTAAACTTTTTTTCACTGTAAGAACAATCACATTGTGGAACTCATTGCCTAAGGAGATAGTGAATGCCAATACCATAGATACATTTTGAAAAATGGCTTAGATACATTTTTTGCTAAAACAGAATTCAATGATATGATTGCTTGTGTTAAATGGTCCACCTTTTTTAATTGTATTAATGTAACCTCAATTGTAAATTAGAAATATCTCTATAGGTTAAGCACACTTTTGTCTTCTTTAAACCTCATCTACACTGTATAGAGGTATTGATTTTATAACCAATTCTTCTATTGTAAGATTGATTGTGTTTTATTATGCACTGTTAATTTGATTGCAGATATTTTGTAATATTTTATAAAACTGCAATAAATACAACATGGCATGCTATATAGGAAATTAGAGTCAGAAGTAGAAAAATTAGATAGAATTTAGCATGGTAATATAATTCCCATTTAAATACACATTTAAAAATATTCTTTAAGAGAAGATTGCATTTAGAGATCCTAAGCATTTCAATTAAATAATATTATTTTAACTCCTGTTTCCTGGTATTAGTAACTTGGCCATTATGGTAGTTATTAAATATTTTTACTGTTATTTACCTATTATGTAACTATTTTCCATTTTAAGTATTATGTCTTCTGCTTTTTAGGTTTCATTGGGACGTGAGTGGTATATACACACAATATATACTGTAAGGTCAAAAGAAAATGCAAACAGGGGAATTGGTAAAAGAAGTGTGGAGATGCAATATCATTCTCTAGCTAGTGCTGTATCTGGAGGAAGTTTGGTAAAAAATCGTAAGAAAAGGGACGTCAATGAAGCTCCAGGAATTGCTCAAGAAATCGGCATTGATAACAATAGAGGGACCAACATCCAACATATTGCTTTGGATCGTAGCAACAAGAAACATATCCCTAAAAAGGAAGTTACCCTTGATGGAATTATTCCTAGAGAGCTGAACAATAAAGAAAGTGAAGTCAATATTGTAACTATTGTGGTAGCTATTGCAGCTATATTACTGGCCATATGTTTGATTGTCATAATAATTTTATTACTGAAACGCAAGCAAAAGTCAAAAAAGAAGGAAGAAAGAAAGAATTCTGGTTGCAGTGAGCCCATGATGACACCAAAAGGCGATAGTACCGACAGCTCAGAAGTTTGATATACGTATGATACGATTTATAGTCAAACCAAAAGTGCCTCAAAAACAAAATATGAGTATTTTAATAAAGGTGCATGTCTCTTCTGACAAGGAACATTCTTCACATAAACTGTCCCACCGTCGCCAAAAGGCTGTATGCATATTTAAAATACTGTAAGAATGGATTGTTTCAACAGGACATTAAGCAAAACTCATAAAGCAACCAAGACAGTCTTCATTCATACCCTGCATATAAAGCTGTGCTGCTCACCAGAACTGTAAAATTAGATTTTTTTTTATTATTTTTTTTTAATAGTATTTAAAACTTAAGATATGCAAAGGTGCTGAAAGCTTGTCTCTATTTATAGGGAGAGCCTTTTCTAATTCTACTTTTCGAGGTTCAATGATCACATTATATGTTTTAATCCGTAATTATTTTTTAAGGGATTTTTATTATTATTATTATTATTATAATGAAGAATTTCACATAACTTGTATTTTTTTTTTTTGTATTTTAAAGATTACATAAAAAATGTAAACGACTGAAAAGAGTGACTATTGGAAAGTGAAGTTCTTAAATATTGAAAATTGAGGCAATTTTACATAACTGTGCATTTAAAACTGTGTTATTTTGCAGCAAACCAAAGATTTCTTTGTTTTCAAAGTAATTTTGTAGATTTGAAATCTGACAATGCTTTTGCCGGCAGTATTTTTCATTTAGTTGTAGTGAACAGCAATACCTGTTATTGTGCACCAAATAGCATATAAAGGGCTAGATTAGAAGTGGAGCGCTAATATAACGTGCACCCGTAAACTGGCAAATTTGACACTTTGCACTCTAATTCATTAATCAGAGATCAGATCTCTGGTTAATGAATAAAAATGTCACCCAATTGCCCCCCAAATAAAGTGTAAGGTTCCTTTATTAAAATAAAAAATGGTATCATCTTTATTTTTTTAAACAATAACTGCATAAAGCAGTTATAAGGGGTTAAAGTGAGGGGATGTGGGGTGTTAGAAAAAAAGGCACTGAAAAGTCAATGCTGCACGACTTACCCCCCTTCGCTGTGTCTATCGACATCAGAAGGAGGCTCCCATTGGAAGCGCACTCTGCTGATATTACTGAGTGGAGTGCAAATATCACACTTGCGAAAGCGCAATTTTGCGTTCTACTCATAATCCTTCCCAAAAAAAAATTCTGTCTTAACTGCACTCACTGGACAAATACAGGAAATAAGGTGCTTAAATTAAAAAAAAAATGATGCTCAATTTTATTTAGAAATTAAAAAGAAATGTTCATTTAAAGAAGTGTTTTAAAGTACATTACACTTGATTTTTTTGTACTAAAAAAATAATGTTAGGGTTTTTTAATAGGTCATTATATGGATTTAGTATTATCCAGTTTTTTCAAAGTGTTGGTAGCAATTAAAGGGTCGATCGTAATTCTTTAGAAAAGTTTATCAAAAGATTATCTACAAAATAACCCATAGACTTTTATGGTGATTTTCTGTTTCTAATCTTTAGATACATTTTTATAAAATATTATGATTGACCCCAAAGTTAGAAACCAAAGTGAATATGTTATTATCATGAAATATGAAGTTTGATAAATCTGCTGAACTTTTAGATATAAGAAACTTTTGAATCAATGAATTTTCTTAATAATTTTACAGAGTCACATTAAAGGGACATTAAACACTTATAAACATAGTATTGATGTTATTCCCGGCCTACACCTAGTCATTGGTGCTGCT
The DNA here is from genome assembly GCF_027579735.1 of Bombina bombina. Taxonomy (NCBI): domain Eukaryota; kingdom Metazoa; phylum Chordata; class Amphibia; order Anura; family Bombinatoridae; genus Bombina; species Bombina bombina. Next base: position 1,091,797,940 of record NC_069501.1, on the reverse strand, counting down.
ATGTTGAAATCTAGCTCTCATTACATTCTATTGCTGCCGTGTTTGCACGTGTGCAGTAACTCTCCTTCAGATACCTACAGTGTAACCTAGGTTCCAATATGGCAGCATCAATAATTAGAGGGAGGGGCATGAAATGATTAATGTCCCTTTAATTGACAGCCTCCTAGTAAGAAAAATAAAATAAAAACAAAACAAGGTGTCTTATTACATTATTGTATTATTCTGGGTTCGAAATATATTTAGTTTTTGTGATGTCCTAGACTAGGGATGGGGAACCTTGGCACTCCTTATGTTTCAGAACTAAATTAGCCATGATGCTTAGGCACTCTGAAGTCCAGTTGATCATCAAGGGAAATGTAGTTCTGAAACATCTGAAGGGCCAAGGTTCCTCATCCCTGCCCTAGATACCAAAAAAATATGCTGCTCTCAGTCTCCCCTAAACCCTCAACAGGTCCTCATATTTCTCACAACTGGAGGCCAGAGATGCTTGGAGAAGTCATAGAGGTGACATTCACTGATTTGTAATAATATTAACAAATAAAACATTTTGGAAGCAAAGGACTATCATCATGCCATAGACTTACCCTTCATGTTTGCCTCCCCCTGAATTATGCTGTCCTACGTACAGACCTTGACCAAAATATGCTCCAGGTCTCATACCGCTTCTTCAGCTGGAGACAGAGCCATTAAAACTAATCTCCTACCCTTCCAACTTTTGGCAACATTTTAGGCCCACATTAGTCCGAGTCCAATAATGTGATGACTACAGTGTTTAAGTGTACTTCTGCCAATACAATAATATATCTAAATATATATTTAGTTAGAAAGGAAATATAAGTACCAAGGTAAGCGTTAGATTAACAGTCCTGAGGTAAAATTGTGAGAATTTGCACTTTAGACCAGTCATAAAAGCCTAATGACAAACATATCTGCTCCAGGGGAAATTGCCATCCTGCAATGTGCCAATGCATAGAGCATTTGTGTCTATTAATTATATTTAGCAAAGTGTTTTATATATCTCTATCTATATATCCATCTATCCATCTATCTATCTATCTATCTATCTATCTATCTATATATATATATATATATATATATATATATATATATATATATATATATATATATACAGTTTTGGTTAGAAACTAATGCTATTTTAAGTTCTTTCACATCACTACTATTATACCATGTTAAATGATGAGCTCTTTATTATTTTTGAGATTACATTTTTATAAATATTCTATATAAAATTCCATTACTTTATTAACTGTAAAAAAGACAACTGAAACAGGTAGTCACATGACACAAGCTTTACTATGAAAGGCTAAAACTGAGAAACTGTAAAAAAAAAAAAAAAAAAAAAATTAGCAAGAATTACACAATGTGGTTATTTTTGGTTGTATTGCTTTATAAGTTTTGTGATAAAATTACCAGCATAAGAGTAGTTTTGTTTTCTTTTTTCCATTTTTCAGCAACTGTCATTTATAGGCACTTTTAACTTCCATGTTATTTTCTTCATAAACAAGCTATACATTATAAAAGGTGTTTAATGGCCCTTTTAAAGGGGCCAGATAAGTTTAAATGGACATGAATCCCCAAATTTGTCTTGCACAGTTAAGATAGAGCATACAGTTTAAAAAAAAAAAAAAAACTTTCCAATGTACTTCTATTATGAAATGTTGCTTTATTCTCTTGGTATTATTTGTTGAAGCAGTAGCAATGCACTGGGAGCTAGCAGAACACATCAGATGAGCCAATGACAGAACGCATATATGTGCAGCCACCAATCAGCAGCTAGCTCTCAATAGTGACCATGCTTTTCAACAAAGGATACCAAAAGAACACAGCAAATTAGATATTAAAAGTACATTCAAAATGTGTGCTTTCATATACCTTTTATTTGAAGCACACAGGATTGTAATTCAAAATCAATCAGAAAAATATGACATTGACTCCTTCCTTGATGCTCAAGGACTTCACATTTACTGAGATCCTACCCCTAGTCTGCAAGTCCAGCACACTTGCCAGTAATTGTTATGAGTTATACATGTGCCACTTATGCTCTGTCTACTGCCATATTGGCAGCAAGTTACTTGCATAATACATTTATTACTGAAGCATTAGTATTAAACAAAGCTTTTTGCAAAAGAAAATATATTGTATAGATGTGTGTAATGGAATCTGAAATGTTTTACTGTGCATCTCACATTTAACCCTTATGTCTCTTTAAGAAACAGACCAAACGCTTGTAACAAATATGAGACTACAATGTTCTTGTGAACTAAATATAGGATAATGTCTAGAATTTCTTATTTCAGCACATGTATTAGAAATGCAAAGTCAAGTCATTTATTTAGTATTCAGCAAAATTCTTTTGCTATGTGTTTATTATATATGGAAAGAGTTTTTATAATAAATATGTTTTGCCTGATTATTTCTTCGGTATCACGGCATCTTGACAAAAAACACAGTGCAAAACTGCTTCTGCCATATGATCTCAAACTTTCTAAATGATATTTCTTTGTTTTAATGTGTTCACAAATGTATTATTTCTGTTTTGGTAAAGCTACAGTTAGTCTGTATTTTACAAATCTTCTTTTATGTAAAGACAACGGTCTCTCCCTTTCAAATTTATGTTGTCAAGCGTTCACATATTTCTTTTTGGTCCTTAAAGGGACAGGAAACCCCAATTTTTTTCTTTCATGATACAGATAGAACATACAATTTTAAACACCTTTCCAATTTACTTCTATTATCAATTTTGCTTCATTCTCTTATTTCCCTTTGCTGAAGGAGCAGCATTGCACTACTGGCAGCTATCTGAACACATCTAGTTAGCCAATCACGAGACAAATGTGTGCAGGCACCAATCAGCAGCAAGTTCTCACTATTGTAGGACATGTGCATATTCTTTTTCTACAAGGGATGCCAAGAGAACAAAGCACATTTAAAAATAGAAGTGAATTTAAAGTGTCTTAAAATTACATACTCTATCTGAATCATGCAAGTTTTAACTTTCCTATCCCTTTAATCAGCTTTTAGTTTAAAGGGATATGAAACCCAAACATTTTCTTTCATTATTCAGATAAAGCATATAATTTAAAATAAAAAGTTTCCAATTTACGTCTATTAACAAATTTACTTCATTCTCTTGGTATCCTTTGTTGAAGGAGAAGCAGTAGACTACTTGGAGCTAGCAGAACACATCAGGTGAGCCAATGACAAGAGTCATATATCTGTGCTTTGCTGCTCCTGAGCCTACCTAGATATGTTTTTTGTCTTTACTTTCTCTGTAAGCAGCATTAATCCTTTGGACTTTTAATGCACTTATTTGTAATTTTCTAAAAAATATGCGTAATTAAACACAGTTCCAAAAATTCAGTATTTAACACTGAAAAATGCTTTTTATGGCTAAAGCTCAGTTTAATGAACATTGCATGAAAAGCTTACTAGATCACAATACCCCAAAAAATCCAACTCTCAACATGTAATTAAGGCCTCAACACTACAAGTTCCCCAAAATAAAAAAATAAAACAATTGTGATTACAAAAAAAATACAAATTAGAGTAAACTCCTTGAGATTTTTATATAGAATATTTAGTTATGTGTAATGAAACAACTTTGCAATATATTTTCATTAATTATTTTGCACCCTTTTAATGTAATTTAGCTCTGAAAATTAAGCAATTTCTTCTCAGAACTTGAAATGCACCTGCTGACTTATCAAGGCTAACCTTGCTACATGTCTTTACATAATTGGCTTTATCAGATAACAACTGCATAACAATTCAATTTATACTAACTTTATGACCGTGGCTACTCTCGTTGTCTGTGGACTAAAGGCCAGATTGCCTCTTTCAAATAAAGTAAATGGTAGCTGGAGTTTTGCTACTGATAAAGAATTGCAGTACAAAGTTTTTAAAAATATGATAATTTGCTTTAAAAAGATTTAGAAAACATATAGACTTGGCTGATATTTTATAGCAACACAACAGAAATGTCTTGTAACTACAAGGTGTTTACTGTCCCTTTAACCCCAAAATGGTCCTACCGGAAGACCTTTCTTTAAACTCATCTGGTCAGCAGAAAATGCTCCCTCAATGTCCTTTTCCTCACCACGGTCTGGACTTTTTATGGGGTTCCCTCTTATTTGTAGAAATTAACATAAACTTTATTAGTCATCAGATACATCTTTTAGGAATGCAGCCATTGGGCTCAACTGATTAGTTAATCACTAAATATCAGATGAGTGGGAGAAAATAAAGTACACTTTTTTTACCTTTAAAGAGATCAGAAAGTCAAAATGAAACTTGTATGATTCAGATAGAGCAGGTCATTTTAAGACACTTTTAAATTCACTTCTATTTTCAATTGTGCTTTGTTCTCTTGGTATCCCTTGTTGAAATAGAATACACACATATCCTACACTAGTGGGAGCTAGCTGCTGATTGGTGCCTGCACACATTTGTCTTTTGAGATTGGCTAACTAGATGTGTTCATCTTGCTGCCAGTAGTGCAATGTTGTTCCTTAAGCCAAGGATACCAAAGGAACAAAGCAAATTTGATAATGGAAGTAAATTTGTTTAACATGGTATGTTCTATCCAAATCATGAAAGAAAATGTTGGGGTTTCCTGTCCCTTTAACTTATAAAAAAATGTTTTTACTATGGACTTTTCTTCAAATATATTGTATAACATTTAGCATTTAATAATAATTAAAGGGTCTACTCCAGAATTTGTATTGTTTTAAAAGATAGATAATCCCTTTATTACCCATTCACCAGTTTGCAATCAACACTGTTATATTAATACACCTTTTACCTCTGTGATTACCTTTTATCTAAACCTCTGCAGACTGCCCCCTTACTTAAGTTGTTTTGACAGACTTGCATTTTAGCCAATCAGTGCTGACTGAGATAAGAGTTGAATTGCAAGGGTTTAGAAATTTTCATATGAGTCTTCATAGGTTTAGCTTTCAACAAAGAATACCAAGAGAAGAAAGCTCATTTGATTATGAAAGTAAATTGGAAAGTTGCTTAAAATGTCATGCCCTATCTAAATCATGAAATTTTGACTAGAATGTCCCCCCTTTAATGGCAATATTAGACCAATACTACATTAATGTACTCCTAAAACATTAAAATGATTTTACTTTCATAAGTTAATATTAGGTTGTCAATAATATTGTGACATCCTCAAGTAAAATGCCTTATCGTGAGCTTGCTAGGTGAACTCATATTTATATTAATAAGTATTCATATACATTTTCCCAAGGTTTAGTTAATCGTTTTGCTTATTCTCTGTTTCAACTGGGTACATTTTTTTCTCTACATTTGTAGTAATGTAAATTGCTTACATGATGCACAGCTTCATTATTGAAATTAAATTATTAATGTATCAAAGCATACTCTGGTTGATAGGGGAAAGTCTCCACAGTTTATAGAAGTATTTAAAAAAACAACAACAAAAAAACAGCAAAACTATGAAAATTGCCATCTTTTTAGATTCACCAAAATAAAAGTTTCAGCACAATATTATTTTAGGGAACAATTTGTTAAATCCTTAAAGGTGCCATTTATAGTAATACTGTTTAACAAATATGACCGTTGCACAATATATCAAATGTTTACCCTTCTGAAGATTTATTGTGCATCCTATTAGTCAAAAATAACTGTAGCCTAATGGTTGGACAAATCCACATTTTTAACTTTTATGTTAACATTTCAAATAAACTTTTTTAATATACATATTATATACAGTATAAAGAATTTATAAACAATGTTATTTGTACATTTTATAATAACTGCTTTGTTTCATTCATCCAGAGGTAAACTGTTAGTTAACCGTATTTAAATCAATGTTCTAAAACATTAAATTGTTTAAATTTTCTATTAACAAATATTTTATAAAGTACTTTGATAAGTCTATATAATGCTGAAAAAAATAAAAATAAGGGCAGCCTTTTCATGTCTACACCCATTTTTTTAAAGTGTCATTTTAAAAATGTAACATGGACCCATCACCACAATGTGGTCTGCAATAAAATATTGTCTTTCTTTTTTCAATTTCTTTGTTGTTTTCTTTTATAAAGTTAGCAGCTTCCTGTCATACTGTTATAGCATTTAATATATATACAGCACGGTGCAAAAGTCTTAGGCCACCACCAGCTTTGTTGTTTTAGCAAAGTTTTAATGACCATCCATATTTATTTTTCGGTCTCTTTATGAAGATACAAACAGAAAATACAGGTACAAAAATTATTAAAAATAAAAATTCACAACAAAATGACTTCTTTAGTCAAATGTCAGTATTTAGTGTGACCTCCCTTGGCACTAAGCACGTTTGGAAATCTTTTGGGGAGATTGTCCAGAGGTTTTCTGAAGTAATCTTCTGGTATCTTATACCAGGCTTCTTTCAGCACTTCCCAGAGTTCTTCTTTAGATTTAGGTTGTCTTTTATTTATTTCTCTGTCCCGTTGATCCCATACTTCCCCTATGATATTCAGGTCTGGACTCTGTGGAGGCTAATCCGAGACTGTCAGTGTTTATTCAGCTGTTTTTCTCTCCAAATATGATTTCACGGCATTAGCAGTGTGCTTGGTATCTTTATCATGCTGAAAAATAAAATCATTCCCACTCAGGCGCTTTCCAGGAGGAATTGCATGATGAATTAAAACCTGCCTATACTTTCCAGCATTCATGATCCCATCAATTTAGACAATGGCCCCAATTTATCAAAGGTCTTGCGGACCTGATCCGACACTGCGGATCAGGTCCTCAAGACCTCGCTAAATGCGGAGAGCAATACTCTCTCTCCGCATTTAACATTGCACCAGCAGCTCACAAGAGCTGCTGGTGCAACGCCGCCCCCTGCTGACTCGCGGCCAATTGGCCGCCAGCAGGGAGGTGTCAATCAACCCGCTCGTATTCGATCGGGTTGATTTCCGGCGATTCCTGTCCGCCTGCTCAGAGCAGGCGGACAGGGTTATGAAGCAGCGGTCTTTAGACCGCTGCTTCATAACTTGTGTTTCTGGTGAGTCTGAAGACTCGACAGAAACACGGCCCTTCAAGCTCCGTATGGAGCCTGATAAATATGGGCCAATATCACCAACATCACTGGCAGAAATGCATCCCCAAACCAGAACAGGCCCTCCACCATGTTTCACTGAAGGCTGCAAGCACTCATTCTTCCATCTCTCTCCAACTCTTCTTCTCACATATTGTCGATGATTGGACCCAAAAATTTCAAACTTGGATTTGTGACTCCATAACACTCTTTTCCACTTAAATTCATTCAAATCTTTAGCATATCTTAGCTTTTTCACTCTGTTCCCCTTACGAAAAATGTATATTTATATTTAAAAGATTAGATTCCTCATGTGAGTACAACATTTAAGCAAAAGAGTAAAAACAGTTAAAGTCTTAAATAAAATACAATTTATATACTTTAAAACTAAAATTAAACCACTGGTGGTAATCACTAATATTGATACATAATATATATATAGAGTCACTTAGAATTTGCTTTAATACAAGCTAATGAGCACACAAATGCTTATAAACAAACTCAGAAACCCACAGTACTTTCTCAAGGGTTTTTTGAAGTGGAAATGGGGTTTCCCAGAATAAATATACTGCTTATTAATGGACAATTGCAGATGTATATAAGCCCTCAACGGCTTTTGGATTATAAAAGAATGCCGTTTAAGGAGTAAAGCCATCTTGATAAAGGCCACCATACAGACTGAAATGCGTAGATGCACCCGATGAACCTTTGCCAGTTAGTGAAAATCAGAGCACTCTAAAATAAAAAACTGGTCTTTTACATTTCTACAAAGTACATTGGACACATAACCAACAGTTCAAACTCAACGCTGAGGAAACCCGTTTATCTACTACAGTTGAGCGCTGAATGCGGAAGGAAGCCTCAAGTCGAAGATACAGCGTGTCTGAGCAGGTCTGCCTAAGGATACGAGCGCAAGGAAAAATGCTGGCACAACAGAAACTTAAATAGTGGTAAAGTATACCGGGCTAATTTGCTCATTGTGATTCTACATAACAAAAGTTATTGTTTTTTCAACTATCACTATCTTACAGCAGTGGCATATAAGATTACCTACATCGAACTGACTGTGTCAATCCGAAAGCCGTTGAGGGCTTAGACATCTGCAATTGTCCAGTAATAAGCAGTATAGTTATTCTGGGAAACCCCATTTCTACTTCAAAAAACCCTTGAGAAAGTACTGTGAATTTCTGGGCTTGTTTATAAGCATTTGTGTGCTCATTAGCTTATATTATAGCGAATTTTAAGTGACCCTATATATATTATGTATCAATATTAGTCATTACTACCGGTGGTTTAATTTTAGTTTTAAAGTATATAAATTGTATTTTATTTGAGACATTAACTGTTTTTACTGTTTTTGCTTAAATGTTGTACTCACATGAGGAATCCAATCTTTTAAATATAAATATACATTTTTCTTATACCCAACTGAGTGTGGTTTGCTGTGTAGCTGATCTTCTTTATTCCTAACATTTTTATCCCAATGAAGCTGCCAGATGCTGAGCCATGTCCTTGATGGACTTCTTCTTCTTACAATAAATTAAACTCGTACCACATGTGTATGTAATGCTCAAGCATGTCTTGCACAAACCTGGTGTAATAGACCTTTTTCACAGCAGTCATTTTGACATGAAATAGTAGGACAAATAAAGGTGTTAGCAATGACATTAATTAGGGTTACATTTAGGTTTACAGCAGCCAGGTTCCTACTATTGCTCAAGTGTAATGGGAGGTCACACTAAATACTTGCCACTTTAGCCTATAGAAGCTGTTTTATCTGATTTTTTTAAATTTTTTAATACTGAAGACAAATATCCTGTATTTTCTGATTGTATTCTAATAAAGCAACTGAGAAATAGTTATATATGATCATTATACCATTGCTAAGACAACAAATCTAATTGTGGTCTAAGAATTTACTTTATACATTAAACCTTTTGTGGAAAGTCCAGTGAGTGAGTGAGTGTGGATCCTTAATTTATGATTGAATACTGACGTTCCTGACACCCTGGAAATTTACCTGTGAAGTGACATTGCAAATCCCCTTTAACTGCTATATATATATATATATATATATATATATATATATATATATTTATGTGCTAGCACTATATGGGTGGTACAGTAAAAAAGAAATGTCAAGAATAAATAGAAGAAGCAGTGGCTCCTGCTCTCAATAGAGATAAATCTCAATCTATTAAGCTTAGCAAGTGATCCTGCACACAGAACTGGTTTTGTGTGTGTTAGGGACTTTTACAGCTAGGTGGTAGATTATTCTGATTTAAATTTTTGCAAATAGCCATAATGTGCAGTGTTTAAAGGACAGGTGAAGAACAAGAGTGGGAGGAGGTAAGAATAGGAAGCAGCGCAAAAGAGGTAGCTTGAGCAGTATTTTAATATAGATAAGATGTGAAGGGTGTGCAGTATAATGGGAGGCTATGAAGCTGAGTGTTTTTTTTTTTTTATATCCTGAAGAATAATGGAGACCTTTGTTATCAGGCTTGTCCGGTAAATGCAGATGCTTCTTCCCCTAGTCTCAAAGCAGAGACTCGGCTTCTGCACTTATATCTGTATTCTTCTAGGGGCCATGTCCTAATTACTGGAACTCCCACCTAAAGGTGTGGGAGTTCCTATAAAAGCTCACTCAGCCCACACAATGGGCTGAGTCATTGCCTTACCTACCTTATTGATGGAGTCTGGCATACTGACCTTGCACCTGCTTATACTCACTTGGTTCCTGAAAGCCAATCATACTTACCTGATACTTGTGTATGCTCACTTTGTTCCAGAAGCCAAGCATACTTACCTGTTATCAGCATATGCTCACCATATTCCCGTGCCTGCTTAGTTTCCTGTGTCTGCTATACCAGTAACAGCGTTCCTCAAGCCACCTGAGTCTGCTGCATTATTATTGCTTATTATTTAGTAAAGCTTTTAAGAGACTTGTTGTTCAGTGTCATTATAAAGAAAGCAGTTTATTAACCAAAAAAAATAACTCCTTTCCTGCACAAATCTATTTTGATAAGCAATTATAGGTTTTTTGTTTATTTTGTCCAATAATATATTCAACCTTTCGTATATCAGCCAACTTGACGAGATCAGCAAAATTCAAGAAAATTTGGATTCACCTGAAGCACGAAAGCACATCTCTAAGGATCACTATCACCACAGTGATTATCTGGCTATTCAAACTTTCACAGGAGTTTAAAAGAGGGGTTTATTGGCTTGGAGGGGACAGTATACACACATTTTCCTATAACTGCATGTAATAGACACTACTATAAAGAAAAGTATGCACAGATACTGATCTAAAATTCCAGTATAAAACCTTTTAAAAATTACTTAGAAGCTCTCAGTTTAGCACTGTTGATGAGGTTAGGCAGGGACACCCAGTGAAATGGTCTGGCTAACAAAAAGAGCAGACACGGGGGGCGGAGCCAACCGCCAAACGGAATGGTCGCAAGCATCAAGAGCTCTGTACATAATAGCACAAAAACTGCATTTTAAGGGAAATGTATAATGGACTTTTGAGCCAGAGTTGACTCTGCTAACCAGCAACCTAAAGGGGCTTAATACAACTGACATTGACGGTTAGATTGAGACAGGAGCAGAGGACACGTCTCAATTGTTTCAATCCCGGGTCTCTACCTTCTATAGAGATACCGAGCATTTGATATCATGGCCGCGCTCCTTCTTGCACAACTAAAAGATTCGTTGGATCGACACAATGAGGCCCTATTGGAGTCGGTGGCTGAAGCTTTCCAACCTTCTATTGCCCTTACTACAACCTCGGTTGCTCTACCTGTTTGTGAAGATCAGTGTGCAGCAGCTGTAATTGGCCCACGGCAGTCGCCATCTTTACTCCCCACACCAGGATATCTCTTACCTCATCACGGTCAGAAGGGGTCTGCAGAGCGAGATACCGGTAGAGATCTGGATTCTGCCTATATGTTTCAGGACCCACCACCACAAGTGCATTGCAGGGGCTCAGAAGCGGTAACGCTGACAGATACTTATTACCGCACTAACAGATGGCGCTGGATGAGAGACCCCCGCGTGGCTGCCGTCTATCTACTAACCTGCCGACACTCCTCTTCAGTACATGGCACAGATTGCGAGATTGCTCCATGGCTGAGGGATCCTATAACAAGTGAGCCACAAAAGATTTACGACCTAGCCCTGGCGGTAAGAGCCTCAAGAGCCGGAGTTGGCTAATTATTAGGCTGCATACATACTGATGCCTTGTTTGAGTTTTATATGGCTGGTGATGGGCTTCGCTGACTGGGTTTCATGTTTGTGAACTTTCTCTACCGGTTAGCTCTCTTAACGAATTCAAGGCAACATAAGAGCACTGTTGATGCTGGAGGAAGGTTGTCGCAAAAGTGTTAACTCTCCTAAACTTTAGGCCTACCAGATAACTTGGGCATCCCTGAAAATTTTCCCAATCTTTATTTGAGAAATTGGGATCTTGCCAAGAGACAGGATAATTGCTACTGCGAACTAACACATGTCCCTTCCTATTGTTTTGCTTATGTCTATATTTCTCAGGCACTAAATGGTACACATGTAATGGCTATTATTTTTTTCAGCTTGGACTATCGTTTCAACACAATAGGACCCCATACATGATGCAGTTTACCAGTCTCAATAATGTTGAAAATAACTTCTAAATAATTACATAGCATCATCTGCTTATCAGTCTGCTGTTCCACAATATCTGCTTACAGTTAGCAATAAGTCTGTACGTCACTTTATGTAATAATTGTCTACTGTTTTAGGCGCACCTACCAAAATGCTGGTCTATGTATATTTGTTTGTGTCAACCTCAATCACCCTAACAGTTTCACGTATGTTTTCAGTGGCAAGTTACCCCAAGAGTTCTATAACTGTCATATATAGCAAGTTACCAAGTTAGTTGACACTGTTTATGCGCCACAGCTGGGCCCAGAGGGCTGGTGTCTTGGCCACTTAACAATTGGGAGTTCTACAGTTTAACATGTTGCAATTCTGTGTTTACTTTTGGAGATTTTTCTGCCTTCACTGGGATATTTTGTTTTATGTGATAGACACATGTATATATGTGGTACTGTTTGCATTTCCTTATTTTCTTTACCTTAATGGTACAGGCGTAGCCAGCGGCCGGGGGGTGCGCCTTCACAATCAATATGTCTAGAATTATAGGCGTTCCATTATGTTCAGTAGATTCATCCCTTTACTGCCGTGATGTTCCCCCACTATTGACAGTTATTTTATACAAAGTGTGTCATCTGCTCCCACACTACTCCAAGTTACAAGACCTCCTACCATTCTATCAGTAGCCTCTTATAGATATGTATGTTTTATGTTATAATGGCTCTGGCTCAACCTGCATAGTATCAGACTTTATCTGTTACCTACATAGTGTATCCAGAGACAAAATGTAGCGCTCATTGTGTTGGCTTACTTATCCCAGCGGGCATATTTATTACTATATGAGGGTACCACTCACTGGCCAATAGTTGTGCCTCCTTAGTTTATAAGTATATTATCAATCGCTAAAATGTTATAACATGAGGTGCAGCGAGACTTTGCAGATTAATACAGTGTTTCTTGTGCAGGCAGGCCCTGCATCATTACTCTTACCACTTATGCCCTTCTCAGGCACTATATTTTAGATGAGCCCTACAAATCTTGCCAACTATGTAAACATAGAACTTTTGGCTCCCTTGATTTAGATGCTCCTTTGACCTAGCATATACTCAACATATTGGTAACCTACTACTTTATATTGACCACCTCCCCCCCCTCCCCCCCCCTCCCATTTTCAAATAATATACCTCCTAACTTAGGAGGGTTATTTGAGCAGTGTATCTTGCTTGTACCGCACCCTAATTACTTTCATATTCATATATCCTGCAGTGCAATGCGACAATGACAATATTTTCCCTCCCCGGCCTTGCAGGTTTGTTCAGCATTCTCTTGTTAATCATAAAACAATTAAAAGAGTAAAACAGGGTTTCACAGCTGAGATCCAAGAGTGATCTCAATCTATTTGAATTTACCTACTATAATTGTATCCACAATACATCATTATAGGCCCCTAGAGTGGCTCGTTAAATTGTTCAGTGGGTTTGGAGTCTTAAAGGCAACTGTTGTGTATTTCAAGATTATGTAACTATACACTGTATTTGTGTTTTTTGCAATGACATCTTTTTTTTTGAATACAAAAACAATGGGACTCTACTATATCTAAGTAGTGTGTCCAGAAATAAGGTGCGCCTAATTTATGCTATTTCAAAAAAGTGATAATATGGATAGATCCTAAGTTTTATATCTTACAAAAAATAAACAATATGAACTGTATAATTATAAATACAAATACATAACAATAGTCACCACAGTCATATGGTTAGGAAATATACATCCATAGATGCAAGTGAAAGTCCCAATATAGAGTGATGTCCAATCTGGAAATGATGTCCCAAACGATAGCTGCTCTCTCCAAAGATGTTGAAAAAGAGATGACTGCGTTCTGTATAGAAACAAAAAAAGAAGAGGCGCTCTGGTGCAGATGATCCTTGGCTACAAATGATTCTAAACTAACAGTTCAGAGTAATACTCACAAAGATGTTTGCACATGCAGTGCAATAACAGGTGAGCCGAAGCTTCAGAGCCGCTCGGCTGACTCGCTAGAGGGTGAAATCAGCTGTTCACTGGGTAATCACTTCACCAACGATGTGGGGAAAAAAAAGATACCTATGACATAAAATATAGATACCGCCCTTGGTGCAGATTATCCCAGGCACAGAATACACATACAACAGATGTCGAGAAGTTATACTCACAAACGGAGTTGCACAAGCAGTGCAATATCAGGCGTGCCGAATCTTAAAGAGCCGTTCGGCTGACTCCCTGAGGCCTGTACAGCTGCTCCTGGATCGTTGGAGGAGTGGTGGAAAATAAAGGTGGATATGCCGATAGAGGTTAATCCAAGCAAGGGATCAATAAGGCAAATAGAACAATTCACCAGCAAGGTAGACAAAATAAAAGTATTTATTAAAAATATAAAAATAACTTAGCAACGCGTTTCTCGGCTAACATGCCGTTTCATCAGGCTACATAATTCTAAGAGCTACCTTGCTGACTTAAAAGGACTGACAGGACCAATCAAAACCCTGAAAATTCACACACCTCCCTTGCTCAGGTGTACTATCTGATTACAGGGTGTCGCCCTGAGATACATAGCACTTTTGTTAAAAATGAATACAATTTATACAAACTTCAAAAAAATCTTTCTATATATACAAGGGCAATTTAACATGAATCGATAGCAAGTTTTAATCTCAATAATTGTAACAATAATATTTAGATATTACAGTCTTACAAACAATATAACAATATAAAAGAATTTAACAGGGTTTCACAGCTGAGATCCAAGAGTGATCTCAATCTATTTGAATTTACCTACTATAATTGTATCCACAATACATCATTATAGGCCCCTAGAGTGGCTCGTTAAATTGTTCAGTGGGTTTGGAGTCTTAAAGGCAACTGTTGTGTATTTCAAGATTATGTAACTATACACTGTATTTGTGTTTTTTGCAATGACATCTTTTTTTTTGTATGTTTTCCTTATTTGAAACCTCAATAAAGAGTATTTTAAAAAAAAAAAAAAAAAAAAAAGAGCAGACACTCCCCCCTTCCCTGCCTATGAAAAGACAGATCAAATAAACAGAAGCCAGCAGAGGTCTGTAAACGCGTGTATACATCTGACACTGTGGGGCTTGGTTAGGAGTCTGAAAACCAGCACAATGCTCTTAAAAAAGAAGCAAAACTATACATTGTTACAAAACACTCCAAGATTGGCTATATAAATGTGCCATCTACAACAGATTTATGCAAAGAAATATCCAGGGTACAATGCCCCTTAAATATTCTACTGGACACCTTTAAGGTCATCTCAGCATGTGGGGGATATCTCCCTACCTGTATTGTGATACTTTCTGCCTCTGCCCCCTCTATGTATTTTTGTTTTACTTTTAAAATTGGTAGAGCATGTGATGTCCTGTGTTTTGAATGTGAAGCTTCAGCAACAACAGGTTCATGTTGAGCTAACATATTGTCAGCGGAATCCTATGAAGAGGGTGTAACTGAGGAATCATAATCATACTCTATCTCACTAAAGCTTACAATTCTACTGTTTTCAGGCTTCAAATTCTTTTTTATGTCACTAATTTTGAAATGCAAACTGTTGACAATTGGTTGACCATTTATAGACATTATCCATTTCACAGTCAGTTGTATATTAATATACATATTAATATTCTGAATCTTATATAAGCATAATTCCCTATTAAATGCCTGCATATTATCCTAAAAAAATGTATGCAGTCGTATATTCTTGATTTTGCTTTGTATACCATAAGTTTGTTCAATCAGTTGAAATCTTTTGCTTTTTCAAATACTCTGTATTTCCATTAAGCCGTACCAGGTTTCCATTGAAATATTTTGTGCATTGCGTGCAGTCCCTCTTTTCGTGTAGGTGTAAGTTAACATTGTGTTAACTCTTCCATGAGACTTCGGATTTCTGGTAAATCAATTAGTTGCTATAGTAACCCGACCTTAAACTATAAAATTTACGTTTAACGTCTGTGCTTTTTACCTTTGATTACCTCTAGAGAAACAAAAACAAAGATACACTTATTTATTATACATATTTCTTATTATAAGCAAATACTCAGCTAGATTACGAGTTTTGCGTTAGATGCCATGCGGTGCTATCAGCCAATAGAATGCAAGCTCAATCCTATTGGCTGATTGGATCAGCCAATAGGATTGAACTTCAATCCTATTGGCTGATTGCATCAGCCAATAGGATTTTTTCTACCTTAATTCTGATTGGCTGTCTGGATGAAGACTTCTGCCAGTCTGGAGGACCACTTTGACCAGCTTGGATGAAGACTTCTCCCAGCTTCGTTGAGGACTTCGACCTGGTTGGATGAAGACTTCTGCCGCTTCCTTGAGGATGGATGTCGGATCTTCAGAACTGTAAGTCGATCTTCAGGGGGCTTAATGTTAGGTTTTTTTAAGGGTGTATTGGGTGGGTTTTATTTTTAGGTTAGGGTTTGGGCCTGCAAAAGAGCTAACTGCCCTTTTAAGGGCAATGTCCATCCAAATGCCCTTTTCAGGGCAATGGGGAGTTTCGTTTTTTTTAGATAGTATTTTATTTGGTGGGTTGTTTGTGTGGGTGGTGGGTTTTACTGTTGGGGGGTTGTTTGTATTTTTTTTTACAGGTAAAAGAGCTGATTACTTTGGGGAAATGCCCCGCAAAAGGCCCTTTTAAGGGCTATTGGTAGTTTAGTTTAGGCTAGGGGATTTTTTTTATTTTGATAGGGCTATTAGATTAGGTGTAATTAGTTTAAAGATCTTGTAATTTGTTTTTTATTTTCTGTAATTTAGTGTTTGTTTGTTTTTTTACTTTAGCTAATTTAATTTAATTTAGGTAACTGTATTTAATTTAGTTAATTTATTTAATTGTAGTGTAGTGTTAGGTGTTATTGTAACTTAGGTTAGGTTTTATTTTACAGGTACTTTTGTATTTATTTTAGCTAGGTAGTTATTAAATAGTTAATAACTATTTAGTTACTATTCTACCTAGTTAAAATAAATACAAACTTGCCAGTAAAATAAAAATAAAACCTAAGCTAGCTACAATGTAACTATTAGTTATATTGTAGCTATCTTAAGGTTTATTTTATAGGTAAGTATTTAGTTTTAAATAGGAATAATGTAGTTAATGATAGGAATTGTATTTAGATTTATTTAAAGTATATTTAAGTTAGGGGGTGTTAGGGTTAGGGTTAGACTTAGGTTTAGGGGTTAATACATTTAGTATAGTGGCAGCGACGTTGGGGGCGGCAGATTAGGGGTTAATAAATGTAGGTAGGTGGCGGCGATGTTAGGGATGGCAGATTAGGGGTTAATAATATTTAACAAATGTTTGCAAGGCGGGAGTGCGGCGGTTTTGGGGTTAATACGTTTATTATAGTGTCGGCAATGTTGGGGGCAGAAGATTAGGGGTTAATAAATGTAGGTAGGTGGCGGCGATGTTAGGGACGGCAGATTAGGGGTTAATAATATGTAACTAATGTTTGTGAGGCGGGAGTGCGGCGGTTTAGGGGTTAATATGTTTATTATAGTGGAGGCGACGCAGATTAGGGGTTAATAAGTGTAGGTAGGTTGCTGCTACCATCAGTAACACACTACTCTACTAGGGACTCAGATCCTGCAGTGCCAGACATGTCCCCCTGCTTAAGCCAGTACATGTCCGGGCCCGTCTGAAGTATGCTAGAGAGCATTTGGATGATCCAGAAGCGGATTGGGAGAATGTCATATGGTCAGATGAAACCAAAGTAGAACTGTTTGGTAGAAACACAACTTGTCGTGTTCGGAGGAGAGAGAATGCTGAGTTGCAACCAAAGAACATCATACCTACTGTGAAGCATGGGGGTGGCAACATCATGCTTTGAGGCTGTTTCTCTGCAAAGGGAACAGGACGACTGATCCATGTACATGAAAGAATGAATGGGGCCATGTATCGTGAGATTTTGAGTGCAAACCTCCTTCCATCAGCAAGGGCATTGAAGATGAAATGTGACTGGGTCTTTCAGCATGAAAATGATCCCAAACACACCGCCCGGGCAACGAAGGAGTGGCTTCGTAAGAAGCATTTCAAGGTCCTGGAGTGGCCTAGCCAGTCTCCAGATCTCAACCCCATAGAAATCCTTTGGAGGGAGTTGAAAGTCAGTGTTGCCCAGCGACAGCCCCAAAACATCACTGCTATAGAGGAGATCTGCATGCAGGAATGGGCCAAGATACCAGCAACAGTGTGTGACAACCTTGTGAAGACTTACAGAAAACGTTTGACCTCTGTCATTGCCAACAAAGGATATATAACAAAGTATTGAGATGAACTTTTGATATTGACCAAATACTTATTTTCCACCATAATTTGCAAATAAATTCTTTCCAAATCAGACAATGTGATTGTCTGGATTTGTTTCCACATTTTGTCTCTCATAGTTGAGGTATACCTATGATGAAAATTACAGGCCTCTCTTCTTCTTAAGTGGGAGAACTTGCACAATTGGTGGCTGACTAAATACTTTTTTGCCCCACTGTGTATATATATATATATATATATATATATATATATATATATACAGTATCTCACAAAAGTGAGTACACCCCTCACATCTCTGTAAATATTTTAATATATATTTTCATGTGACAACACTGAAGAAATGACACTTTGCTACAATGTAAAGTAGTGAGTGTACAGCCTGTATAACAGTGTAAATTTGCTGTCCCTTCAAAATAACTCAGCACAAAGCCATTAATGTCTAAACCGTTGGCAACAAAAGTGAGTACACCCCTAAGTGGAAATGTCTAAATTGGGCCCAAAGTGTCAATATTTTGTGTGGCCACCATTATTTTCCAGTCCTGCCTTAACCCTCTTGGGCATGGCATTCACCAGAGCTTCACAGGTTGCCACTGGCGTCCTCTTCTACTCCTCAATTATGACATCACAGAGCTGGAGGATGTTAGAGACCTTGCGCTCCCCCACCTTCTGTTTGAGGATGCCCCACAGATGCTCAATAGGGTTTAGATCTGGAGACATGCTTGGCCAGTCGATCACCTTTACCCTCATCTTCTTTAGCAAGGCAGTGGTCGTCTTGGAGGTGTGTTTGGGGTTGTTATCATGTTAGAATACTGCACTGTGGCCCAGTCTCCGAAGGGAGGGGATCATGCTCTGCTTCAGTATGTCACAGTACATGTTGGCATTCATGGTTCCCTCAATGAACTGTAGCTCCCCAGTACCGGTAGCACTCATGCAGGCCCAGACCATGACACTCCCACCACCATGCTTGACTGTAGGCAAGATACACTTGCCTTTGTACGCCTCACCGGGTTGCCACCACACACGCTTGACACCATCTGAACCAAATAAGTTTATCTTGGTCTCATTGGACCACAGGACATGGTTCCAGTAATCCATGTCCTTAGTCTGCTTGTCTTCAGCAAACTGTTTGTGGGCTTTCTTGTGCATCAGCTTTAGAAGAAGCTTCCTTCTGGGACTACAGCCATGCAGAACAATTTGATGCAGTGTGCGTCATATGGTCTGAGCACTGACAGGCTGACCCCCCCACCCCTTCAACCTCTGAAGCAATGCTGGCAGCACTCATACGTCTATTTCCCAAAGACAATCTATGGATCTGACGCTGAGCACATGCACTCAACTTCTTTGGTCGACCTGTTCTGAGTGGAACCTGTCCTGTGAAACCGCTGTATGGTCTTGCCCACCGTGCTGCAGCTCAGTTTCAGGGTCTTGGCAATCTGCTTATAGCCTAGGCCATCTTTATGTAGAGCAACAATTCTTTTTTTCAGATCCTCAGAGAGTTCTTTGCCATGAGGTACCATGTTGAACTTCCAGTTACCAGTATGAGAGAGTGTGAGAGCGATAACACCAAATTTAACACACCTGCTCCCCATTCGCACCTGAGACCTTGTAACACTGAGTCAAATGACACCAGGAAGGGAAAATGGCTAACAGGGCCCAATTTGGACATTTCCACTTAGGGGTGTACTCACTTTTGTTGCCAACGGATTAGACATTAATGGCTGTGTGTTGAGTTATTTTAAGGGGACAGCAAATTTACACTGTTATACAGGCTGTACACTCACTACTTTACATTGTAGCAAAGTGCCATTTCTTCAGTGTTGTCACATGAAAATATATAATAAAATATTTACAAAAATGTGAGGGGTGTACTCACTTTTGTGAGATACTGTATATATATATATATATATATATATATATATATAAAAAGGTATATATGTGTATTTTACCAAAAAATTACCAGATATAAATAGAAATATTTATTTAAGAATAAATAGAACATATTCTTCTATGTGAAGAATATTGTAATGTAAAATATTAATATTTAATTTCGGGTTTAGCCCTCTTGAATAAACGCGGTCGGGTTAGTTCATGAGTATGATTGTTAGGTTTTTTTTATGCATTTTCTGTGTTCCATTGAAGTCTATGGAAGAATTTGTTAAAGCGGTTGCAATATTCGAAGCTGAACTTTCTGCGCACGCCTTGTAATGCTTGCCATATGAGCGCAACCCGATGCTCAGAAAAAGCCTCCATCTAGCAAAGATAATGCATCAGCAGGAGTGCAAAATAGTGCTCCACTCATAATCTAGCCCTTATGTTGAATGCACATGAAGCAAATGATCCATTACTATTGGGTTAGTACCAGGGCATATTTTGGCATAGCCAATTAGTGCCTAGAATAAAAGTACATAGCAAATGCTGAGGTTTAATTACATGGTATGATGCCTTTCCAGTTCAATACTCTTTAAATATTTTAGTTATGAATTTTATTCCAAATCCCTTGCTTGTCTAGTGAGGTGCATGCCATGTAACTTTAATATAGATTTATCAACAGTAAATGTTGATTGGTGTATTTCCCTTCCCAGATTAAAATTGTTTATTAAGATGATGTGGAGTGGTCATGGACAGGACTAGAGGATGTATAGCAATCCACTTGTAATGTGTGAGTGAGGTTGATGTTTATGAAGCTCATATGCACATTGCAAGTGGATTGCAGAACATCCTTTTTTATTCACTCCCCATTTTTTTCTGGCTCTACTACAAGGTTCTTATCTAAAGGCGAGCTCATCATTGATGATTCTAGCTCAGTTGATGTGCGTATGCTATTATCCTAGTCATGTCAGATTGAGTGTGCAGTGCATACTGACGGCACAGTGCAAGTTTAAATAATGAGTTCACAGAGGGCTTGGAAATCATAAAAAATCTAAGGTAAGTATACTAACTATTAATATTTTTTTTTAATCAACGTATATTGATGAATTATTAGTGGAGTTTCTCCACTTACTTCTTTAGGACACCCATGCAAGGAAAGGATAAAAAGTGTCGGTCCTTTATTCCCTTACTTTTCTAACACCTCTGATTTCTAAATATCAAGAATGGTTCAGTGAAATAACTGTGTGCAAACACCTTTCTTGTTTCTCGTAACTCAATCATGGGTTGGAAGTTCTACACAATGTCCCATAAGGGGAAATGCCCTGGAAATGCCTGTCTCACCTATTACACACATGGATGATCCCTCCTGTCATGGCTCCACCCACATTGCTAACCTAAATTTCCAGCTGGAGCTTGTTACTAATCAAGCACCCTTTAAAAACTTGTAGTTCCTTTCATTTGGTGCTTAGTTATTCTTGTGTGATGATCTTAGTAACTTTTGTTCCTGTTTGTTCTGTCTGTCTTGATCTTGGACTGGTTATTGGACCTTGTTTTTTTCCTCAACCCTTGTTTATAAGCCTGAGTTCAATCTTTGGATTATAAATGTTAACTTATGAAATATGTTTACCCTTTTGAATTATCCTCAGGCACCTTTGCTGCTATACTGACTGATTTCCTGACTTGTTCCTGTCCTGTAGATGCCTTAACTTACCTCTACACATTTGAATCCATTCCCAGAAAAAGCTAAAAACCTTTATTTACCGTTACATAAAAATGCTTCCTACTTGATCAATTATAATTAAAAAAATGAATAAAAGTATGTTTACACTACTAAAAATGAGCAAATTATATAAACCAAAAACACACATACATTTGCCCGCTAGTCCAATAATGCCCCTTTTCAGCTTTGTTAAAGAAACATAAACACATATCTCTATGGTTTTCGAGCACAACAATTTAATTGCACACCTATGTCACTTATTAGCATCGGTATACACTATAAAAAGGGACCAATCAACATACAGGCCCTTAAACCTGTGATGTAATTGCTAAACCCATGAGATTGTCATTTTGTTTGTTGATTTCATTTTTAAATTACAAAACACTAAGATTAATGAGGCAGATAATAATGTTTACTTTCAGTGAGAGAAAATCCGACATTGCATGATATGAATAAACACATTATTTTAATTTTTCTGATTTATTGCATCATATATTTATCCAAAAATAAAAAATACAGTTAAAAAGTTTCATAAAATAATTTCATATAATAATTAAGCCTAGAGGATACATAGATTATGTATACTGTGTGTGTGTATGTATGTATGTATATGAATATATATGAATATATATATATATATATACTTTATATAACATATATATATGTGTGTGTGTGTGTGTGTGTTTGTGTGTGCTTTAATGCCCCTTTAAATATACATTAAGTTCTGCTCTTCAATTATTGTTGATAAACTATCCAACTAATTTGAAAAAAACACTTTATTAGGAAATGTATTTTTTATTTTTATTTTGAGTTTAAGTGCTGAATTTTTTATTTCTGGACAAGGTGAATGTACACATTTTTTTTTTTTCTCTTTTCTCTAAAATTAAATGTATAATATTGCATTATTACAAATGTACATATTTTCTATAATAGAAAGAAGTAGATTATAGTGTAAGTAAAGTATTCACTTTGTTTTGTGCATGAAGCTTAGGAGCATGTCAATGGGAAGAGGGAATATAATTGTGGAGTTGTTCTCAGCAGCCACTGTGGTAAGAGTCTGCAGGTAACGCAGTTGGAGAGCAGCTGGAGACTCTGACATCACTATGGAGGCTTCTTTCAGTGCTCGTGAAGCATTCATCTCGCCTTCAGCAGCTACAATCTACAAATGAGAAAGTAAACACAACTCATAAGAGAAATCTTTTTTTTTTGTCTTCTGTATTTTTTAGTATAAATCCAACAAAGAGTTTTTATGGCTGTAATATAATAGAGAACCTATTTTATCACATTGATAAGCACCAGACGCAGTGTTGCCTTCACCATTTTCAAGCCAAATACAGAAGCAGCTACCAGAGATGCATTTTTTTCAAGCTAAAAGTCACACTTCTTATATTCTATTTTGTTTAATAGGGACTAAAACATCCCTTTGAATCTATAGCTAGGATGCAACCACATAATTGTAACAATACAGGCAAAAGTAAAGTTTCTCCACTCACTTTTCTAGGACACCTATGCAAAGACACACTAAAAAGTAACGGTCCTTTATTCCCTTACTTTCCTAACCCCTCTGATTTCTAAACATCTAGAACATTTCCCTGCACTACTGTATGTAAACACCTTTTCTGTTTCTCATAGCTCAGTGATATTATATAAAGAAAGTAATAAGGAGAAAAAGGTTTCATTTTCATTCCTACTCCTTTAAGTTCTTCCCATCTAACTTCCTTCTACCCAAACTGTATTCATCATTCTGACCTATCCTCTGAATTGCTATATCTTCCCCAACCTTTCATTTCAAATGATCCGCTTAAATTGTAAGTTTGATATCCTCTTAACCTGCAGTGCACTTTCAATAAACTAAAGTTATCAACAGTTAATGCTCACAGCCACAGTTCTCCTCTCCTTTTGCTCAAGTTTATTAAAATTGTTATTGTTTAAAAAAGATAGATAACCCCTTTACTACCCATTCCCCAGCTTTGTACAACCAACATTGTTTTATTAATATACTATATAACCTCTAAACATCTGCCTGTTTGTAAGCCACTACAGAAAGCCTCTTAATCACGTTTTTTATTTGCTTTTCACAACAGAACACTTCTAGTTCATGTGGGACATATAGATAACATTGTGCTCACGCCCGTAGGTTCTGCACAACACAGCTAAAATGCAAGTCAATAGATAATAAATAAAAAGTCATGTGATCAGGGGGCTGTCAAAATAGGCTTAGATACAAAGTAATTACAGTGGTTAAAAGTATATTACTATAACCATGTTGGCTGTTCAAAACAAAGGGATTATCTATCTTTTTAAACAATAAACAAAAGTTGACTGTCCCTTTTAAGCTTGAATTGTCCTCCTAACCATTACTGATCTTGTATAATTGTCAAGGGTTGGAAGTTCTACACAGTTTTCAGGGACTGCCCTGGTGGTACCCTGGACATGCCTGTCTCACCCATGACACACCCATGGACTCATCCCTCCTGTCATTGCTCCACCCACAGAACACCAGAAGGTCACCTTTCACAAGTTCCTCTCACCTCCCAGTCCCAGAAAGCTTCTGGGAGATTTTATCAGATATGTGCATGTAATCTAACCCTGTAGATCATTACATACATTAGTTGTCACTGTATTATATAAAATATAAAAATAAATTTGTTTTAGACAAATCATTCATCTTGAACAAAAAGAAATCAATAAGATTAATCAGGATTACCAAGAACAAAAGTGAACCTTACATAATAATGACTGACACAGAAATCAAAGACATTTCTGAAGCATCATTGAATATGGTGTAAAGTTAAATCCTTTGCCATCTGCAGAAAAGTCTTTCCCACCTTTGGAGTAATGTTTTTAACTGTATGAACAAATTACCTAAAATTGTGTCATGCGCATTTGTTTGTTCAACTATTTGTTAAAGGGGCAGCTTATTTTGCCTTTTTAAACAAATACAAAGCGATCCTACACTATTGTGTGTTTAACCCTTGTTAAACCCACAGTAGAAGTACCTCTTAGGATCAACAGTGCTCCAATCAGCAGCTGATTGGGAAATGAACTTTACATTATTTTCCACTACTAACGTTTGATTAGTGAGTTGGCCCATATGATATCTAACTATAGTTAGATCAAGACTTCCTTTTGGTCATTAACAAACTTATTAGTAATAATAAGGTAAGTTCTTTCATAATTAAATTGTACAAATATATATTCACTATGAAAATTATGAAATTACCAATAGGATTGACACCCTTATTTGCATCTCAGTTTGTTTGGTTTGAAGCTAGTATGTGTGGCTGTAGCTTAGAGACCCAGGAAAGAAGAAGCCCTGACAAGACACCTGGGTCTATCACTATCATCATTTGTGCATCTAAGCGAGTGCTGTATATTTTGTGAGTTTTGTTTAATATTTAAATGTTTTTTTTCTACAGGGGTTTCCGACCAGACTTGTCTAGGATTAAGTTACTGGTGCATTGGATGTAAATCCTGATGTCTGAGTGCCTGATGAGCACCCAGAGCTGTGAGTTTTGGAAGTGGAATGAGTTCCCACTCTTATCTGAGTAAGCAGTCTACCTACCTGTTTTTATATATATATATATATATATATATATATATATATATATATATATATATATATATATATATATATATATATGTGTGGGTGTGTATATATATGTGTGTGTGTGCGTATCTGGATAGATAGATAGATAGATAGATAGATAGATAGATACAGGTATATAATCTGCACTCTGGATTTTTTCAAACAAGAATACTTTTATGCAAGTAATTGAATGAATTTAATACAGAGAGCAGATGATTTACCAGCTTATTTTCTATCCATTCCTGACACACAAGAAGCTGCCAATGGTGCAGTGTGAGAGAATATTCTTTTAGACCGTTTAAGTTTAGATAGATATAGATATATATTGGAAGAGTGCAGATTGTACTTGACTTTCTGCAAGCTAACATTATTTGATGTTATGATTTACATGTAAATGCTATGTTAATGGTGCATTACCTTGGCTCTGGCCTCTCTCCCAGCTTCTGCTTCCGCAGCCATAGCCCTCTGCATCTGTACTGGTAGTCGCACATCCCTCATTTCAACACGTTCCACATCCACTCCCCAGTCATGTGTAGCAGCCTCCAGCAATGACTAATAAAAATTATAAAATGGTAGGAAAAAGATTTAGAACAAATTTTCCATTTATTTCTCTTTTTCACAATCTGTAAAGTAATGGAAGTTGCTTATTAGGTTATACCATTACATTCTGGATAAATCATTAAAATTGCTCAATACATTCACTAAGTTATATTCATACCTGTATTGTAGGTGCCCCCCACCCCCACCTCCCATGGTTTGTTTTAGTTTTGCATGTCTATCTTCTTTCACCAAAAGTCAGAAGATAGACCAGTTAATCTGTGTTCCTACTTTTAGTATAAAACAACAGATGGCATATACCTATGGAGATGACAGTAGTTTTAGGAAGGTTTAGATAAGTCATGGTTCCCTGAGTTCACCTATGCAAACATAGGCCTAGATTTAGAGTTCGGCGGTAAAAGGGCTGTTAACGCTCCGCGGGCTTTTTTCTGGCCGCACCATAAATTTAACTCTGGTATCGAGAGTTAAAACAAATGCTGCGTTAGGCTCCAAAAAAGGAGCGTAGAGCATTTTTACCGCAAATGCAACTCTCGATACCAGAGCTGCTTACGGACGCGGCCGGCCTCAAAAACGTGCTCGTGCACGATTCTCCCATAGGAAACAATGGGGCTGTTTGAGCTGAAAAAAAACCTAACACCTGCAAAAAAGCAGCGTTCAGCTCCTAACGCAGCCCCATTGTTTCCTATGGGGAAACACTTCCTACGTCTGCACCTAACACTCTAACATGTACCCCGAGTCTAAACACCCCTAGCCTTACACTTACTAACCCCTAATCTGCCGCCCCCGCTATCGCTGACCCCTGCATATTTTTTTTAACCCCTAATCTGCCGCTCCGTAAACCGCCGCAACCTACGTTATCCCTATGTACCCCTAATCTGCTGCCCTAACATCGCCGACCCCTATATTATATTTATTAACCCCTAATCTGCCCCCCACAACGTCGCCACCAGCTACCTACAATTATTAACCCCTAATCTGCCGAGCGGAACTGAGCGCTACTATAATAAAGTTATTAACCCCTAATCCGCCTCACTAACCCTATCATAAATAGTATTAACCCCTAATCTGCCCTCCCTAACATCGCCGACACCTACCTTCAATTATTAACCCCTAATCTGCCGAGCGGAGCTCACCGCTATTCTAATAAATGGATTAACCCCTAACGCTAAGTCTAACCCTAACACTAACACCCCCCTAAGTTAAATATAATTTACATCTAACGAAATAAATTAACTCTTATTAAATAAATGATTCCTATTTAAAGCTAAATACTTACCTGTAAAATAAATCCTAATATAGCTACAATATAAATTATAATTATATTATAGCTATTTTAGGATTAATATTTATTTTACAGGTAACTTTGTATTTATTTTAACCAGGTACAATAGCTATTAAATAGTTAAGAACTATTTAATAGTTACCTAGTTAAAATAATAACAAAATTACCTGTAAAATAAATCCTAACCTAAGATATAATTAAACCTAACACTACCCTATCAATAAAATAATTAAATAAACTACCTACAATTACCTACAATTAACCTAACACTACACTATCAATAAATTAATTAAACACAATTCCTACAAATAAATAAAATTAAGTAAACTAGCTAAAGTACAAAAAATAAAAAAGAACTAAGTTACAGAAAATAAAAAAATATTTACAAACATAAGAAAAATATTACAACAATTTTAAACTAATTACACCTACTCTAAGCCCCCTAATAAAATAACAAAGCCCCCCAAAATAAAAATTTCCCTACCCTATTCTAAATTAAAAAAATTACAAGCTCTTTTACCTTACCAGCCCTGAACAGGGCCCTTTGCGGGGCATGCCCCAAGAATTTCAGCTCTTTTGCCTGTAAAAGAATAAATACAATACCCCCCCCCCAACATTACAACCCACCACCCACATACCCCTAATCTAACCCAAACCCCCCTTAAATAAACCTAACACTAAGCCCCTGAAGATCTTCCTACCTTGTCTTCACCATCCAGGTTCACCGATCCGTCCTGAAGAGCTCCTCCGATGTCCTGATCCAAGCCCAAGCGGGGGCTGAAGAGGTCCATGATCCGGTCAAAGTCTTCATCCAAGCGGGGCAGAAGAGGATCTTCCATCCGATTGAAGTCATCATCCAGGCGGCATCTTCTATGGTCTTCCATCCGGAGCGAAGCGGCAGGATCCTGAAGACCTCCAGCGCGGAACATCCATCCGGACCGACGACTGAACGACGAATGACTGTTCCTTTAAGGGACGTCATCCAAGATGGCGTCCCTCGAATTCCGATTGGCTGATAGGATTCTATCAGCCAATCAGAATTAAGGTAGGAATTTTCTGATTGGCTGATGGAATCAGCCAATCAGAATCTAGTTCAATCCGATTGGCCGATCCAATCAGCCAATCAGATTGAGCTCGCATTCTATTGGCTGATCGGAACAGCCAATAGAATGCGAGCTCAATCTGATTGGCTGATTGGATCAGCCAATCGGATTGAACTTGATTCTGATTGGCTGATTCCATCAGCCAATCAGAAAATTCCTACCTTAATTCCGATTGGCTGATAGAATCCTATCAGCCAATCGGAATTCGAGGGACGCCATCTTGGATGACGTCCCTTAAAGGAACAGTCATTCGTCGTTCAGTCGTCGGTCCGGATGGATGTTCCGCGCTGGAGGTCTTCAGGATCCTGCCGCTTCGCTCCAGATGGAAGACCATAGAAGATGCCGCCTGGATGATGACTTCAATCGGATGGAAGATCCTCTTCTGCCCCGCTTGGATGAAGACTTTGACCGGATCATGGACCTCTTCAGCCCCCGCTTGGGCTTGGATCAGGACATCGGAGGAGCTCTTCAGGACGGATCGGTGAACCTGGATGGTGAAGACAAGGTAGGAAGATCTTCAGGGGCTTAGTGTTAGGTTTATTTAAGGGGGGTTTGGGTTAGATTAGGGGTATGTGGGTGGTGGGTTGTAATGTTGGGGGGGGGGTATTGTATTTATTCTTTTACAGGCAAAAGAGCTGAAATTCTTGGGGCATGCCCCGCAAAGGGCCCTGTTCAGGGCTGGTAAGGTAAAAGAGCTTGTAATTTTTTTAATTTAGAATAGGGTAGGGAATTTTTTATTTTGGGGGGCTTTGTTATTTTATTAGGGGGCTTAGAGTAGGTGTAATTATTTTAAAATTGTTGTAATATTTTTCTTATGTTTGTAAATATTTTTTTATTTTCTGTAACTTAGTTCTTTTTTATTTTTTGTACTTTAGCTAGTTTATTTAATTTTATTTATTTGTAGGAATTGTGTTTAATTAATTTATTGATAGTGTAGTGTTAGGTTAATTGTAGGTAATTGTAGGTAGTTTATTTAATTATTTTATTGATAGGGTAGTGTTAGGTTTAATTATATCTTAGGTTAGGATTTATTTTACAGGTAATTTTGTTATTATTTTAACTAGGTAACTATTAAATAGTTCTTAACTATTTAATAGCTATTGTACCTGGTTAAAATAAATACAAAGTTACCTGTAAAATAAATATTAATCCTAAAATAGCTATAATATAATTATAATTTATATTGTAGCTATATTAGGATTTATTTTACAGGTAAGTATTTAGCTTTAAATAGGAATCATTTATTTAATAAGAGTTAATTTATTTTGTTAGATAAAAATTATATTTAACTTAGGGGGGTGTTAGTGTTAGGGTTAGACTTAGCTTTAGGGGTTAATCAATTTATTAGAATAGCGGTGAGCTCCGGTCGGCAGATTAGGGGTTAATAATTGAAGTTAGGTGTCGGCGATGTTAGGGAGGGCAGATTAGGGGTTAATACTATTTATGATAGGGTTAGTGAGGCGGGTTAGGGGTTCATAACTTTATTATAGTAGCGCTCAGGTCCGCTCGGCAGATTAGGGGTTAATAAGTGTAGGCAGGTGTCGGCGACGTTGAGGGGGGCAGATTAGGGGTTAATAAATATAATATAGGGGTCGGCGGTGTTAGGGGCAGCAGATTAGGGGTACATAGGGATAACGTAGGTGGCGGCGATTTGCGGTCGGAAGATTAGGGGTTAATTATTTTAAGTAGCTGGCGGCGACGTTGTGGGGGGCAAGTTAGGGGTTAATAAATATAATATAGGGGTCGGCGGGGTTAGGGGCAGCAGATTAGGGGTACATAAGTATAACGTAGGTGGCGGTCGGCAGATTAGGGGTTAAAAATTTTAATCGAGTGGCGGCGATGTGGGGGGACCTCGGTTTAGGGGTACATAGGTAGTTTATGGGTGTTAGTGTACTTTAGGGTACAGTAGTTAAGAGCTTTATAAACCGGCGTTAGCCAGAAAGCTCTTAACTCCTGCTATTTTCAGGCGGCTGGAGTTTTGTCGTTAGAGCTCTAACGCTCACTTCAGAAACGACTCTAAATACCAGCGTTAGAAAGATCCCATTGAAAAGATAGGATACGCAAATGGCGTAGGGGGATCTGCGGTATGGAAAAGTCGCGGCTGCAAAGTGAGCGTTAGACCCTTTAATCACTGACTCCAAATACCAGCGGGCGGCCAAAACCAGCGTTAGGAGCCTCTAACGCTGGTTTTGACGGCTACCGCCGAACTCCAAATCTAGGCCTCAGTATTTTAAATATCTAAATGCAGCAATTAGTTTGTTAAATGTAAATTGAAACAATTTATTCTATGAAACTATCTTTTTAATTTTCTTTATAAATTAATTTTCTTGACAGTTTACATGAAGACAAAAGCTGACTATAACATTCACAAGGAATATGGTATTCACATACAGATATCTTTATGAAGCTACAGTGAACTAATTAAAGGGACATAAACATTTTTTTCTTTCTTTCATGACACAGATAGAACAGGGTTCAAACCACAGGTCAGGACCCATTACTGGGGTGCAACACTAGGTTTACTGGGTCATAACTTGTGTGTGTTATATGAGAGGTGGTGTGTTGTATGAGAGTGTGTGTGGTGTGTGTGTGTGTGCTGAATGAGAGTGCGTGTGTGTGTGCTGTATGAGAGTGTGTGTGTGTGTGTGTGTGTGTGCTGTATGAGAGTGCGTGTGTGTGCTGTATGAGAGTGTGTGTGTGTGCTGTATGAGAGTGTGTGTTGTATGAGTGTGTGTGTGTTGTATGAGAGTGTGTGTGTGTGCTGTATGAGAGTGTGTGTGTGTTGTATGAGTGTGTGTTGTATGAGAGTGTGTATGGTGTGCGTGTGTGTGCTGTATGAGAATGTGTGTGTGCTGTATGAGAGTGTGTGTGTGTGTGCTGTATGAGAGTGCGTGTGTGTGCTGTATGAGAGTGTGTGTGAGTGTGCTGTATGAGAGTGTGTGTGTGTGCTGTATGAGAGTGTGTGTGCTGTATGAGAGTGTGTGTGTGTTGTATGAGTGTGTGTTGTATGAGAGTGTGTGTGGTGTGCGTGTGTGTGCTGTATGAGAGTGTGTGTGTGCTATATGAGAGTGTGTGTGTGCTGTATGAGAGTGCATGTGTGTGCTGTATGAGAGTGTGTGTGTGTGCTGTATGAGAGTGTGTGTTGTATGAGTGTGTGTGTGTGTGTGTTGTATGAGAGTGTGTGTGTGTGTGCTGTATGAGAGTGTGTGTGTGTGTGTGTGTGCTGTATGAGAGTGTGTGTGTGTGTTGTATGAGTGTGTGTTGTATGAGAGTGTGTGTGGTGTGCGTGTGTGTGCTGTATGAGAATGTGTGTGTGCTGTATGAGAGTGTGTGTTGTATGAGAGTGCGTGTGTGTGCTGTATGAGAGTGTGTGTGCTGTATGAGAGTGTGTGTGTGTGCTGTATGAGAGTGTGTGTGTGCTGTATGAGAGTGTGTGTGTTTTGTATGAGTGTGTGTTGTATGAGAGTGTGTGTGGTGTGCGTGTGTGTGCTGTATGAGAGTGTGTGTGTGTTGTATGGTGTGTGTGTGTTGTATGAGAGTGTGTGTGCGTATTGTATGAGTGTGTTTGGTGTGTGTGCTGTATGAGAGTGTGTGATGTATGGTGTGTGTGTGTTGTATGAGAGTGTGTGTGTGAGTTGTAGGAGAGTGTAAATGGTGTGTGTGTCTGTGTTGTATGAGTGTGTATGGTGTGTGTGTGCTGTATGAGAGTGTTTGTGTGTTGTATGGTTTGTGTGTGTGTGCTGTATGAAAGTGTGTGTGTGTGTTGTATGAGAGTGTGTGTGTTGTAGGAAAGTGTAAATAGTGTGTGTGTGTGTGTGTGCTGTATGAAAGTGTGTGTGTGTGTGTGTGTGTTGTATGGTTTGTGTGTGTGTGTGCTGTATGAAAGTGTGTGTGTGTGTGTGTTGTATGAGAGTGTGTGTGTTGTAGGAAAGTGTAAATATTGTGTGTGTGTGTGTGTGTGATATCAGAGTGTGTTACCTTTTGCAAAACTTTCAAGTTTGACTACAACCAGGAATAAAGTCACTATGCCAACAAAATGTAACTATCTTGTATATTGCTTCAGAAATTTTCAGACTAAACATAAAAATTGGGTCACAAAGGTATGTGCTATCAATTCACTGGTCTTGGGAAAAAAGTATGAAGAACCCTGAGATAGAGCATACAATTTTAAGAAAGTTTCCCATATATTTCTGTTTTCAAATGTACTTTTTACTCTTGCTCTTCCTATCTGTTGTTCAAAAGCATTGTACAAACTGCTTCCATCTAGTGCTCAAAAGTATTCTTGCTAAACTGCTGCCATATAGTTCTTCATACAAGTGCACCCTACCTACCTAGGTAGTCTCTTCAACAATGTAGTAAAACTGAAAATATAAGTAAATTGTAGACTTTTGGGGTTTTATGTCCCTTTAAAATGTGACATTAGCCATGTTAGCAAACATCAGATTTTTTCATCTATTTTATTTAGTCCAGCTTGTTCCGATTATCTTGTGATTAGTTTAAAGGGACATTGTATACAAGATATTTATTTGCATAAATATTTTGTAGATGATCCATTTATATAGCCCATCTGGTAGTGTTTTTATAAAAATGTATAGTTTTGCTTATTTTTAAGAACATTATGCTGATTTTTAGACTCATAACCAAGCCACACAGTGCCAGATTTATATGGTATTCACATACAGATATCTTTATGAAGCTACAGTGAACTAATTAAAGGGACATAAACATTTTTTTCTTTCTTTCATGACACAGATAGAACAGGGTTCAAACCACAGGTCAGGACCCATTACTGGGGTGCAACACTAGGTTTACTGGGTCATAACTTGTGTGTGTGTTATATGAGAGGTGGTGTGTTGTATGAGAGTGTGTGTGGTGTGCGTGTGTGTGCTGAATAAAGTGTTAAAGTGTTAAAGCTTAAAGGTACGATCCTTGACAAGAATCTTGATGTTAGCTAATATTGCACAGCTTCACTATTAAGAAAGAACTTGCCAGACTTAACACTTTATATCTTACTGTCGGCTGAAACGGACTTCTATCTATCTATAAAATTGAGCTCATTGATGAACATTCTCTAAGTGTTTTAATATTGATTTTTTATGTAAACACTGACAAAACAGGAAAGTCATTTTGTCAAGGTGTTCTTATATGTATTTTTATATGTTTTCTTGTAAGGAATACAACCCAATATACAGAGAACACAGAAAATAGTATTTAATACATTTATACTATTGTATCTAACAACTAAAAACAAATCAAATTTTCTGAAAAGGTACAAAGTATCTCTATTTTCTGTCCACTCCGTAGCAATTTATTAAGGTTATCTCGAATAATTAATTACAATGGTTTTATGTCAGAGACGTCTCTACTAAATATTGTATTATACATTTTATGTCTAATTATATGATGGTGTTCATTTTTATGTGAAATCAAATATTTTTATGCAAATTAAATAATTTTATGCCTGTACCATATAGTCTATATAAATTTTCCTCACATTAATTAATTTTTCAAATAACACAACTTCTTGGTATCTTTAGCAGCTAGCGCCCTTACTACACCAAAAAATCTAATAATGAAGCATAGACCCTCAAAATCCTTCTAATTATTACTGATATGAAAGGGCAGCATTTAAACATGGGCATTTTTTTTGTAATGCATGTGTCATTCTTTCACAAACACACACACACACACTACCCTGCAGAGCAAGATAAACAGCTGACAAGGTAAAAACAGAATTTATGCTTACCTGATAAATTACTTTCTCCAACGGTGTGTCCGGTCCACGGCGTCATCCTTACTTGTGGGATATTCTCTTCCCCAACAGGAAATGGCAAAGAGTCCCAGCAAAGCTGGTCACATGATCCCTCCTAGGCTCCGCCCACCCCAGTCATTTGACCGACGGACAGGAGGAAATATATATAGGAGAAACCATATGGTACCGTGGTGACTGTAGTTAAAGAAAATAATTCATCAGACCTGATTAAAAAACCAGGGCGGGCCGTGGACCGGACACACCGTTGGAGAAAGTAATTTATCAGGTAAGCATAAATTCTGTTTTCTCTAACATTGGTGTGTCCGGTCCACGGCGTCATCCTTACTTGTGGGAACCAATACCAAAGCTTTAGGACACGGATGAAGGGAGGGAGCAAATCAGGTCACCTAAACGGAAGGCACCACAGCTTGCAAAACCTTTCTCCCAAAAATAGCCTCCGAAGAAGCAAAAGTATCAAATTTGTAAAATTTGGCAAAAGTGTGCAGTGAAGACCAAGTCGCTGCCTTACATATCTGGTCAACAGAAGCCTCGTTCTTGAAGGCCCATGTGGAAGCCACAGCCCTAGTGGAGTGAGCTGTGATTCTTTCAGGAGGCTGCCGTCCGGCAGTCTCATAAGCCAATCGGATAATGCTTTTAAGCCAAAAGGAAAGAGAGGTAGAAGTCGCTTTTAGACCTCTCCTTTTACCAGAATAAACAACAAACAAGGAAGATGTTTGTCTGAAATCTTTAGTAGCCTCTAAATAGAACTTTAGAGCATGGACAACATCCAAATTGTGTAACAAACGTTCCTTCTTTGAAACTGGATTCGGACACAAAGAAGGTACAACTATCTCCTGGTTAATATTTTTGTTAGAAACAACTTTAGGAAGAAAACCAGGCTTAGTACGCAAAACCACCTTATCTGCATGGAACACCAGATAAGGAGGAGAACACTGCAGAGCAGATAACTCTGAAACTCTTCTAGCAGAAGAAATTGCAACCAAAAACAAAACTTTCCAAGATAGTAACTTAATATCTATGGAATGTAAGGGTTCAAACGGAACCCCTTGAAGAACTGAAAGAACTAGATTTAGACTCCAGGGAGGAGTCAAAGGTCTGTAAACAGGCTTGATCCTAACCAGAGCCTGAACAAAAGCTTGAACATCTGGCACAGCTGCCAGTCTTTTGTGTAGTAAGACCGATAAAGCAGAGATCTGTCCCTTTAGAGAACGTGCAGATAATCCTTTCTCCAAACCTTCTTGAAGAAAGGAGAGAATCTTAGGAATTTTTATCTTATTCCATGGGAATCCTTTGGATTCACACCAACAGATATATTTTTTCCATATTTTATGGTAAATTTTTCTAGTTACAGGTTTTCTGGCCTGAACCAGAGTATCTATCACCGAATCTGAAAACCCACGCTTTGATAGAATCAAGCGTTCAATCTCCAAGCCGTCAGTTGGAGGGAGACCAGATTTGGGTGTTCGAATGGACCTTGAACAAGAAGGTCCTGTCTCAAAGGTAGCTTCCATGGTGGAGCCGATGACATATTCACCAGGTCTGCATACCAAGTCCTGCGTGGCCACGCAGGAGCTATCAAGATCACCGAGGCCCTCTCCTGATTGATCCTGGCTATCAGCCTGGGAATGAGAGGAAACGGTGGGAATACGTAAGCTAGGTTGAAAGTCCAAGGTGCTACTAGTGCATCTACTAGAGTCGCCTTGGGATCCCTGGATCTGGACCCGTAGCAAGGAACCTTGAAGTTCTGATGAGACGCCATCAGATCCATGTCTGGAATGCCCCATAATTGAGTTATTTGGGCAAAGATTTCCGGATGGAGTTCCCACTCCCCCGGATGAAATGTCTGACGACTCAGAAAATCCGCTTCCCAATTTTCCACTCCTGGGATGTGGATCGCAGACAAGTGGCAGGAGTGATCCTCCGCCCATTGAATTATTTTGGTCACTTCTTTCATCGCCAGGGAACTCTTTGTTCCCCCTTGATGATTGATATAAGCAACAGTCGTCATGTTGTCTGATTGGAACCTTATGAATTTGGCCTTTGCTAGTTGAGGCCAAGCTCTGAGAGCATTGAATGTTTATCGGGAGAAGAGACTCCTCCCGAGACCATAGACCCTGAGCTTTCAGGGATTCCCAGACCGCACCCCAGCCCACTAAACTGGCGTCGGTCGTGACAATGACCCACTCTGGCCTGCGGAAGCTCATTCCCTGAGACAGATGGTCCAGGGTCAGCCACCAACGGAGTGAATCTCTGGTCTTTTGATCTACTTGAATCATTGGAGACAAGTCTGTATAATCCCCATTCCACTGTTTGAGCATGCACAGTTGTAATGGTCTTAGATGAATTCGTGCAAAGGGAACTATGTCCATTGTTGCAACCATCAATCCTATTACTTCCATGCACTGCGCTATGGAAGGACGAGGAACAGAATGAAGCACTTGACAAGAGCTTAGAAGTTTTGATTTTCTGACCTCTGTCAGAAAAATCCTAATTTCTAAGGAATCTATTATTGTTCCCAAGAAGGGAACTCTTGTTGACGGGGACAGAGAACTCTTTTCTTTGTTCACCTTCCATCCGTGAGATGTGAGAAAGGCTAGAACGATGTCCGTATGAGCCTTTGCCTTTGACAGGGACGGCGCTTGTATTAGAATGTCGTCCAAGTAAGGTACTACTGCAATGCCCCTTGGTCTTAGAACCGCTAGAAGGGACCCTAGCACCTTTGTGAAAATCCTTGGAGCAGTGGCTAATCCGAATGGAAGAGCCACAAACTGGTAATGTTTGTCCAGAAAAGCGAACCTTAGGAACTGATGATGTTCCTTGTGGATAGGGATATGTAGGTACGCATCCTTTAGATCCACGGTAGTCATAAATTGACTTTCCTGGATGGTGGGTAGAATCGTTCGAATGGTTTCCATTTTGAACGATGGTACCCTGAGAAATTTGTTTAGGATCTTCAAATCCAAAATTGGTCTGAACGTTCCCTCTTTTTTGGGAACTACGAACAGATTGGAATAAAATCCCATTCCTTGTTCCTTTATTGGAACTGGGTGTATCACTCCCATCTTTAACAGGTCTTCTACACAATGTAAGAATGCCTGTCTCTTTATTTGGTTTGAGGATAAGTGAGACTTGTGGAACCTTCCCCTTGGGGGTAGTTCCTTGAATTCCAGGAGATAACCTTGAGAAACTATTTCTAGCGCCCAAGGATCCTGAACATCTCTTGCCCAAGCCTGAGCAAAGAGAGAAAGTCTGCCCCCCACCAGATCCGGTCCCGGATCGGGGGCTACTCCTTCATGCTGTTTTGTTAGCAGTGGCAGGCTTCTTGGCCTGCTTACCCTTGTTCCAGCCTTGCATTGGTTTCCAGGCTGGTTTGGGTTGTGAGGCATTACCCTCTTGCTTAGAGGATGCAGAATTAGAGGCTGGTCCATTTCTGCGAAAGGGACGAAAATTAGGTTTATTTTTAGCCTTAAAAGACCTATCCTGTGGAAGGGCGTGGCCCTTTCCCCCAGTGATGTCTGAAATAATCTCTTTCAAATCAGGTCCAAATAAAGTTTTACCTTTGAAAGGAATGTTAAGCAATTTTGTCTTGGATGACACATCCGCTGACCAAGACTTTAGCCAAAGCGCTCTGCGCGCCACGATAGCAAACCCTGAATTTTTCGCCGCTAATTTTGCTAATTGCAAAGCGGCATCTAAAATAAAAGAGTTAGCCAATTTAAGTGCGTGAACTCTGTCCATAACCTCCTCATATGGAGTTTCTCTACTGAGCGACTTTTCTAGTTCCTCGAACCAGAACCACGCTGCCGTAGTGACAGGAACAATGCATGAAATTGGTTGTAGAAGGTAGCCTTGCTGTACAAAAATCTTTTTAAGCAAACCTTCCAATTTTTTATCCATAGGATCTTTGAAAGCACAACTATCTTCGATAGGAATAGTAGTGCGTTTGTTTAGAGTAGAAACTGCCCCCTCGACCTTGGGGACTGTCTGCCATAAGTCCTTTCTGGGGTCGACCATAGGAAATAATTTCTTAAATATAGGGGGAGGAACAAAAGGTATGCCGGGCTTTTCCCACTCTTTATTTACTATGTCCGCCACCCGCTTGGGTATAGGAAAAGCGTCGGGGGGCACCGGAACCTCTAGGAACCTGTCCATCTTGCATAATTTCTCTGGAATGACCAAATTGTCACAATCATCCAGAGTAGATAACACCTCCTTAAGCAGTATGCGGAGATGTTCTAATTTAAATTTAAATGTCACAACATCAGGTTCAGCTTGATGAGAAATTTTTCCTGAATCTGAAATTTCTCCCTCAGACAAAACCTCCCTCATGGCCCCTTCAGATTGGTGTGAGGGCATGACAGAACAATTATCATCAGCGTCCTCTTGCTCTTCAGTGTTTAAAACAGAGCAATCGCGCTTTCTCTGATAAGTAGGCATTTTGGATAAAAGATTTGCTATGGAGTTATCCATTACAGCCGTTAATTGTTGCATGGTAATAAGTATTGGCGCACTAGATGTACTAGGGGCCTCCTGCATGGGCAAAACTGGTGTAGACACAGTAGGAGATGATGTAGTATCATGTTTACTCCCCTCATTTGAGGAATCATCTTGGGCAATATCATTATTTGTGGCAGTACTGTCCTTACTTTGTTTGGACGCTATGGCACAATTATCACATAAATTTAAATGGGGAGACACATTGGCTTTCATACATATAGAACATAGCTTATCTGAAGGTACAGACATGTTAAACAGGCTTAAACTTGTCAACAAAGCACAAAAAATGTTTTAAAATAAAACCGTTACTGTCACTTTAAATTTCAAACAGAAAACACTTTATTACTGAATATGTGAAAAAGTATGAAGGAATTGTTCAAAAATTACCAAAATTTCACCACAGTGTCTTAAAGCCTTAAAAGTATTGCACACCAAATTTCAGAGCTTTAACCCTTAAAATAACGGAACCGGAGCCGTTTTTCAATTTAACCCCTATACAGTCCCAGATATAGTCTTTGCTAAGACCCAACCAAGCCCTGAGGGGAATACGATACCAAATGACGCCTTCTAAAAGCTTTTTCAGAGATTCTTAGATCCTCACACATGCATCTGCATGCCCTGCTCTCAAAAAACAACTGCGCATTAATGGCGCGAAAATGAGGCTCAGTCTATGACTAGAAAGGCCCCCTGACTGAAAAAGGTGTCCAATACAGTGCCTGCCGTTTTATAAACGTTCCCCAAGATTGACAGGGACGGCGCTTGTATTAGAATGTCGTCCAAGTAAGGTACTACTGCAATGCCCCTTGGTCTTAGAACCGCTAGAAGGGACCCTAGCACCTTTGTGAAAATCCTTGGAGCAGTGGCTAATCCGAATGGAAGAGCCACAAACTGGTAATGTTTGTCCAGAAAAGCGAACCTTAGGAACTGATGATGTTCCTTGTGGATAGGGATATGTAGGTACGCATCCTTTAGATCCACGGTAGTCATAAATTGACTTTCCTGGATGGTGGGTAGAATCGTTCGAATGGTTTCCATTTTGAACGATGGTACCCTGAGAAATTTGTTTAGGATCTTCAAATCCAAAATTGGTCTGAACGTTCCCTCTTTTTTGGAACTACGAACAGATTGGAATAAAATCCCATTCCTTGTTCCTTTATTGGAACTGGGTGTATCACTCCCATCTTTAACAGGTCTTCTACACAATGTAAGAATGCCTGTCTCTTTATTTGGTTTGAGGATAAGTGAGACTTGTGGAACCTTCCCCTTGGGGGTAGTTCCTTGAATTCCAGGAGATAACCTTGAGAAACTATTTCTAGCGCCCAAGGATCCTGAACATCTCTTGCCCAAGCCTGAGCAAAGAGAGAAAGTCTGCCCCCCACCAGATCCGGTCCCGGATCGGGGGCTACTCCTTCATGCTGTTTTGTTAGCAGTGGCAGGCTTCTTGGCCTGCTTACCCTTGTTCCAGCCTTGCATTGGTTTCCAGGCTGGTTTGGGTTGTGAGGCATTACCCTCTTGCTTAGAGGATGCAGAATTAGAGGCTGGTCCATTTCTGCGAAAGGGACGAAAATTAGGTTTATTTTTAGCCTTAAAAGACCTATCCTGTGGAAGGGCGTGGCCCTTTCCCCCAGTGATGTCTGAAATAATCTCTTTCAAA
Organism: Bombina bombina; assembly: GCF_027579735.1. Classification (NCBI taxonomy): domain Eukaryota; kingdom Metazoa; phylum Chordata; class Amphibia; order Anura; family Bombinatoridae; genus Bombina; species Bombina bombina. The sequence continues at coordinate 1,091,757,887 of NC_069501.1, read as the reverse complement.
TCAGGTCCAAATAAAGTTTTACCTTTGAAAGGAATGTTAAGCAATTTTGTCTTGGATGACACATCCGCTGACCAAGACTTTAGCCAAAGCGCTCTGCGCGCCACGATAGCAAACCCTGAATTTTTCGCCGCTAATTTTGCTAATTGCAAAGCGGCATCTAAAATAAAAGAGTTAGCCAATTTAAGTGCGTGAACTCTGTCCATAACCTCCTCATATGGAGTTTCTCTACTGAGCGACTTTTCTAGTTCCTCGAACCAGAACCACGCTGCCGTAGTGACAGGAACAATGCATGAAATTGGTTGTAGAAGGTAACCTTGCTGTACAAAAATCTTTTTAAGCAAACCTTCCAATTTTTTATCCATAGGATCTTTGAAAGCACAACTATCTTCGATAGGAATAGTAGTGCGTTTGTTTAGAGTAGAAACTGCCCCCTCGACCTTGGGGACTGTCTGCCATAAGTCCTTTCTGGGGTCGACCATAGGAAATAATTTCTTAAATATAGGGGGAGGAACAAAAGGTATGCCGGGCTTTTCCCACTCTTTATTTACTATGTCCGCCACCCGCTTGGGTATAGGAAAAGCGTCGGGGGGCACCGGAACCTCTAGGAACCTGTCCATCTTGCATAATTTCTCTGGAATGACCAAATTGTCACAATCATCCAGAGTAGATAACACCTCCTTAAGCAGTACGCGGAGATGTTCTAATTTAAATTTAAATGTCACAACATCAGGTTCAGCTTGATGAGAAATTTTTCCTGAATCTGAAATTTCTCCCTCAGACAAAACCTCCCTCATGGCCCCTTCAGATTGGTGTGAGGGCATGACAGAACAATTATCATCAGCGTCCTCTTGCTCTTCAGTGTTTAAAACAGAGCAATCGCGCTTTCTCTGATAAGTAGGCATTTTGGATAAAAGATTTGCTATGGAGTTATCCATTACAGCCGTTAATTGTTGCATGGTAATAAGTATTGGCGCACTAGATGTACTAGGGGCCTCCTGCATGGGCAAAACTGGTGTAGACACAGTAGGAGATGATGTAGTATCATGTTTACTCCCCTCATTTGAGGAATCATCTTGGGCAATATCATTATTTGTGGCAGTACTGTCCTTACTTTGTTTGGACGCTATGGCACAATTATCACATAAATTTAAATGGGGAGACACATTGGCTTTCATACATATAGAACATAGCTTATCTGAAGGTACAGACATGTTAAACAGGCTTAAACTTGTCAACAAAGCACAAAAAACGTTTTAAAATAAAACCGTTACTGTCACTTTAAATTTCAAACAGAAAACACTTTATTACTGAATATGTGAAAAAGTATGAAGGAATTGTTCAAAAATTACCAAAATTTCACCACAGTGTCTTAAAGCCTTAAAAGTATTGCACACCCTTAAAATAACGGAACCGGAGCCGTTTTTCAATTTAACCCCTATACAGTCCCAGATATAGTCTTTGCTAAGACCCAACCAAGCCCTGAGGGGAATACGATACCAAATGACGCCTTCTAAAAGCTTTTTCAGAGATTCTTAGATCCTCACACATGCATCTGCATGCCCTGCTCTCAAAAAACAACTGCGCATTAATGGCGCGAAAATGAGGCTCAGTCTATGACTAGAAAGGCCCCCTGACTGAAAAAGGTGTCCAATACAGTGCCTGCCATTTTATAAACGTTCCCCAAGATTATAAATGCCAATTATTAGCCTAAATCTGAATAATATGCACAAATAAAGCAATCGATTTAGCCCATAAAAATGTCTACCAGTTTTTTAGCCCATAATAAGCCCTTTATTCTGTTTGTTTTTGACTAAGAAAATGGCTTACCGGTCCCCATGAGGGGAAATGACAGCCTTCCAGCATTACACAGTCTTGTTAGAAATATGGCTAGTCATACCTTAAGCAGAAAAGTCTGCTAACTGTTTCCCCCAACTGAAGTTACTTCATCTCAACAGTCCTATGTGGAAACAGCAACCGATTTTAGTTACTGTCTGCTAAAATCATCTTCCTCTTACAAACAGAAATCTTCATCCTTTTCTGTTTCAGAGTAAATAGTACATACCAGCACTATTTTAAAATAACAAACACTTGATAGAAGAATAAAAACTACATTTAAACACCAAAAAACTCTTAACCATCTCCGTGGAGATGTTGCCTGTGCAACGGCAAAGAGAATGACTGGGGTGGGCGGAGCCTAGGAGGGATCATGTGACCAGCTTTGCTGGGACTCTTTGCCATTTCCTGTTGGGGAAGAGAATATCCCACAAGTAAGGATGACGCCGTGGACCGGACACAACAATGTTGGAGAAACTTGCCTTTATAAAATTATTTAAGGAACCTCACTGTACTCACAAGACTTCTTGGATCATCTTGCCAGAGTGGAGAACTTACGATCATCATCATGGGGACCTTAGTCACTATGTTTCTAAATAATATAGCCTCAAATAAGAAATATAACATGGTTTTGAGTACAGAGCTATCTCAGATAGTAGGGAGGAACATCTTTTTTACAGTTGATTTGGAGTGTGAAGGTCTCAGGTGTAGTAATAATAGTGTAGTAGCTATTTATGGGGTAAAATGGTGGTGTTATGTTGAGCATTTGGTAGAGAAGGATTCAGATGCCTAATTGGTGTGCTGGTGATCAGATTTGGCTTGTTCATTCAAATCAAAATAGCTTACTACACCACAAATACATGAGTGATCAGCTAAAAAAGATGGATGAGAATGTAAGTCTATGTAACAATGCCCTTTTTGTAATTTTTTTGCAAACTATGTGGGGTAAACTTTACCATAACAAACATATTGTCTTTTAAATATTTTTCGGGACCTGATTAATGTCAACCCCATACAGATATCAATCACAGTACGAGTACCTGAATATTGTGAGCAATCTCTTCACGATTGGACAAAATACTGGAGAGAGTCTGTGTTCCCAGAATATTTCTCAGAGTAGTTTGAGATAATTGGTGAGTAGCTAGATGCACATTGCTGACATTGGCCACTGACTTGATCGCATTTTCAATCTTGTAATACACAACTCCATCAACATTTGTAGTCACTGAGTCTTTGGTAAGGATCTAAGAAATTAAGATAAGTTAGCAAGGTAGGAATTGCAATTACCAGGAAAACTAACATAGCAACACATAAAAAAGCAATATATAAGCACACAATGGAAACAGACTACAGTTATTGTGAATCTTTGCAGAGATTCACATTGGAACACATTTCATCAATGTTTTCTAACCCAGGTTTCCTGGAACCCTTGTATTTATGTTTTCATGATTATGGGTTACACAAAAGTAAATCCCAATGGTTTCTTATCTGTGGAGAGAGCATTGCATAGGGCAAGAAGGAATATGCTGTTGTTGTACACTCATGGAAACCATTTTAAATCAATTAAGGAGTAGGAAATTGGTTTTGGTCTCCTAAATAGAAATTATAGGATCTTGAAGCTCTGTCAATATTTTTAGTCAGTAGAGCAGTTTATTCGATGGTTTGATAAATATGACACTTAAAGGGACACTGAACCCTTATTTTTTCTATCGTGATTCAGATAGAGCATGCAATTTTAAGCAACTTTCTAATTTACTCCTCTTATCAAATTATTTTCATTCTCTTGGTATCTTTATTTGAAATGCAAGAATGTAAGTTTAGATGCTGGCCCATTTTTGGTGAACACACTGTGTTGTTCTTCCTGATTCGTGGGTAAATTCACCTACCAATAAACAAGTGCTTTCCATGGTTCTGAACCAAAAAAAATAGCTTAGATGCCTTCTTTTTCAAATAAAGAAAGCAAGAGAACGAAGAAAAATTGATAATAGGAGTAAATTAGAAAGTTGTTTAAAATTGCATGCTCTATCTGAATCACGAAAGAAAAAAATTGGGTTTAGTGTCCCTTTAATATGTTGATTTTTTCTTCAAAAAAGGTAACTTTTAATATAATCATTACCCTCAATGTGATACTTTTTTTTTCTAGTAGATGCCTTGCTTTTTATAAATTATATATTGGCCTTCACCTGATTGTTAATGCATAGATTAATTTCAGTGAATACATTTAAATCAATATTGAACAGAATGTGAATGCTTATTTTTTGCACAACTCATTTGCTATTTACACACAGACATAAAGATAAGGACCGGGTAGATATTTAGTTTACTATATAATGGTTCATGAGAAGGACTTTGACCTGAGACTCCAACTTTAAATGCCTGAAAGAATATATATGTCTCTTAGTAAACTCCTAATAACATTTAACATCACTAAATATAACCAATCAGATTGTCCTACATACTGTATATACCCAATAGAAACATTCTAATTGGAAGTAAGAACGAATCACATGTTCGTTTCACAATAGCTTTTTCCAGAGAGAATGATACACCTGAGTATAAGTACTTGGTTAATGGAAATTATGAAAGACAAAACCCTGTGTCATTTCCCCATATAATTTCTAAACACACTTTATATCTGTTGTAAAGGTATTGGCTAATTAGTTTGCTGATAGTTACTTGTGTGAAGAAAAGCAGTGTATGTATAACACAAACATAAATATAATTATTTTATTACTGTGCTGCAGAGTTTAATGCCAGACATTTTTTAAGTGCATTTATAATCCAGGTCTTACCTTGTTTTTGTGTTTTATAAAAACAACCTAATGTTAAGAGATGGCCCTGATCCTCATTGACCTCTTTGGAGTTTGTGATACAGTAGTGCACGTGATCATCAGGTACATTAGGGAAGTGACATATTTTGTGGTAGATAGGACCATGTTGTCAGCTTTTACAAAACAAAAGAAGCCGGCAACAAAGTGAAAGCATCATTGCTATCTCCTGTTTATCTGCTTGTTTAAATGCTCTCTTAAATCCAAACAACCTTTAAAAACATACATATATTGCTCTTATTTATTAACAACACGTCAAACTTCATAAGAGCATCACAAAATGAAAAAGAACATACAATAAACCCAAACAAGGAGGGATAAACACTAACATGCTCCAGTCAGTGGGAAGGATAAGTCCTACACCTAGACTAATGACCTGAAGTAAGAGGCACAAGCTTTCCTATCAGTTTTAGCAAAAACCATTCCATCCACTATCTCACCCTTTCTTCAGGTGAAAGTCTAGGAGTGATTAGTTACAATGTATCACTGATGCTGTATCTGTAAACTGAAACAACCACACAGTCAGAATAGTGTTATGATTGATACAGAGAAAATAAATCCTAGTAGACCTGTACAATCCAGAAAATGTTCTTTTTTTCTGTTGAATGTTCTTGCGTTAATGCCAGAATGATGTATGCATGTGCTTTATCCTTATAGACCACATCAAGCAAGCACATGGTTAGAATAATCACAAGAATAGGTACAACACTTGTTAAAACTACAATTGTACCACTTTATAACAACAATGTATGATGAACCTTTGACACTGCAGAAGTTATCTACAACAAAAGTTACTTTTCACACACTGGGGGGTAACCACAAAGTTTCTTTTAACCCCTCTCCACCAAATACATTTTTTATTTTTGTATTGTCCTAAGTAGAACACTTGGAAATGTTTATCTGTTGACAGCACTTGGTGCTTTAATATATAATGTCTGGACTGCTTAGCACCCCACAACACCCCACTAGAACCACTACTGCTACCCAGATTGCTAAACTGTTGTGAAAACATAGCATATTTTATAATTGTGTGATTGTGTACTATAAAATATTATTGCTTTAATATCAAGTGCATATTTGGTTACTTTAAAAAACAAAAACTTACCTCTTGTGGAGGAATTGCAAATGAAATAACTCTAAGATCCACCTTTACAAATGTATCTGTGCATGGTAAAATAAATATCAACCCTGTGTACACAGAGAGAAACGTTATTGTCCTGTGCATTGCTGACAGAAATAGCTACAAACGTAACAAGAAATAAGGTTTTCACAGGAAACATTTCTGACTATTAATTTTCTCCTATCATTGCTACAATATAACACAGCATAAAGCTATTTTAAGAAAGTAAGCATATACTTTAGAAGAAAATGTCAGCAGATACAATGGGCTATTTGCAGGCCCAGACGCACCTATTGGGCTAGATTACGAGTGAAGCATAAATTTGCACTCAGCTTTCTTTACCATTGTGCCACAGGTTGTGGCTGTATTACAGGTCACAAGTAAAAGTTTTGCAAGATCGCATTCTCACACAGAAGAAAAGCAAAGTTGCGAATGCAGGATCGTATTCCTCCATAGACCTTAAGGGAGCCTCGTTTTGAAAAAAAAAAAATTAACAGAACTCAAGCGCAGGATTTCAATGAGATATCTGTATGTATTTCTATATATTCATATGTATATCTATATTTATATGTGAATAAATATCTGTAAATGCACGTATAAATACATATATAAATCCATAAATACATATATAAATACATATATGCACATATGAATACATATATACACATATAAATACATATATGCACATATAAATACATCTATACACATATAAATAGATATATGCACATATAAATACATATATGCACATATAAATACATATATACACATATAAATACATATATCACATATAAATACATATATACATATATAAATACATATATATATATATATATATATATATATACACATAGAAATACATATATACACATATAAATACATATATGCACATATAAATACATATATACACATATATGTACATATATACACATATAAGTACATATATACACATATAAATAAATAAATATATGCACATATAAATACATATATACATATGTATAGAAATACATGCTTATATATTTATATACATACATATATTTATACATGTGTTCCTATGGATCACTATGTAGAAGCACTTTGGCCCGTTTTTTTTTTTTTTTTTTTTTTTTTTTTTCTAACACCTGATATCTCATATCTTTGAGCCCTTATAACTTTTATATGCATAGTGTTATTCTGAGTGTATCTCTACTTTTAGTTGAAATAGTTTTTTATTGTCATACACATAGAAATTACAAGCCACAGTATCTCTTCTTGCGTATCATATCTCCCCCCTTGACCTCTAATAAAGATCAAAAGTCCAGCATTCATTATGCTAATGTGGAGATATTATTTAAAAGTCCATTGATTCGACAAAACCATCAAACAAAAGTTCTTCAGTCCAGACTGTAAAGCCTGCAATGTCACTTGTCAATACAATACAACCGGAGTTTGGAGATTAGGACAAAGGGAACAGCAGAAAAAAAAGACATACAAGATCATTTCCCCCCTTTCTCCCCTCCCCACGCCCGATTTCTATTTTGTGTATATTTTATTCCCTTCCCTCTAACACCCCTTCAACAAACAATAACTTTACCTCAAAACTTCATCCACTTTGCCTGCCACGTCACTCCTCCTGCGTCGAATCCGGGAGAGGGAACCCCCCCAGTGTTTGGCACAAACCAAATCTCTAAATTAATGGACTACATATGTCATCTTGTGAACCTCCTCCCCTACCCACTCTTCCTATTATTAGGTTGGTCTTCTCTCCTTTCCTAAGTTGTTAGTGGCCAGCCAAAATCCAGTAGTTCCATCTCTACTTTTAAAGGGACAGTCTAGTCAAATTTAAACTTTTATTATTCAGATAGGACTTGTAATTTTAATCAACTTTCCAATTTACTTTTATCATCAAATTTGCTTTTTTTCTCTTGGTATTCTTAGTTGAAACGAAACTTAGGTAGACTCATATGCTAATTTCTAAGCCCTTGAAGGCTGCCCCTAATCACATGCTCTTTAAATCCTTTTCAACACAAAGAGACTGAAAGTATTCGTGGGCCATATAGATAACACTGTGTTCAGGCACAGGGAGTTATTTAATATTTAGCACATTACAATGCTAGCTGCAAGATAATAGATAAAAACAGTCACAGTCATGTGATCAGGGGGCTGGAAGAAGGTTCTTAGATACAAGGTAATCACAGAGGTAAAAAGTGTATTAATATAACTGTGTTGGCTGTGCAAAACTGGGGAATGGGTAATAAAGGGATTATCTATATTTTAAAACAATAACAATTCTATTGTAGACTGTCCCTTTAAATCTATTTTTTATTTGTTTTGTGACACAATTTCAACTCGCGTAACAGTTAACCAGAGAGCTCTTAAGTCTCGGTAATCATCCTATTGTAAATCGAGATTGCACTCATGCGTTCGCATTTACTTTCAACTTGTTATATGGGCAAAATTCAACTCGCATGCAAACGGCCACAAAAACCCAATATCGCTCACACGCCAACAATAGCGCACCACTCGTAATCTAGCCCTAGGACATTTAAGGAAAAAAAAGTAAAAATTAAACTTTTATGATTCAGCTAGAGCACAGAACTTTCAAACAAAGCACAAAAGGCACGTGTCTCGCAATATTTTCAAACCTTGCAAACACTAATTACATATAGTGCTCAAGCATATCTAAATATGTTCTTAAAATAAAAATATAGTGAAAATAAAAGTAAATTAGATAACAGAAGTAATCTGGAAAGCTTTTTTTTTTAATTGTCTGCTCTCTACTAACAATGAACATCTTGGCCTCCATTACAAATAGAGCGTCGCCCGCAAAAGCCGGCGACGCCAGATTTTGCGCGATTTTGGTATTACATATACGGTGTAGCATACAAGTTATGACCGTATATTTCACCCGTCGCTCGCAATTTTTACTACCATAGGCTAACATGGGACCGCGTCGTAAATCGGTATCCTAATATCCAGCGTAAGGCCTTACGTGGCGAAAATGGAGAAATCTTACTCCATCTTCACCTCGCCGAAAAAGGCAGCCGTAGCAGGCCTTGCGCTGAGTATGGGAGCACCGTAACTCCCGAAAATGCCTGCAAAAATAAACTAACACCTAATGCATGCGCAATGTCTATCTACCTGTCAACCGCAATCCCCCACCGCAATAACTAATAAACTCTATTAACCCCTAAATCGCCATAGCCCACACCGCAAGTAATAACTAAATTATTAACCCCTAAACCGCCATAGCCCACATAGGCTATTAAATGTATTAACCCCAAATCTGCCGCCGCCAACGTCGCCGCCACTATAATAAAATTATTAACCCTTAAACCTAAGTCTAAACCCAACCCTAACACCCCCCTAACTTAAATATTATTTAAATAAATCTAAATAATATTACTATTATTAACTAAATTATTCCTATTTAAAACTAAATACTTACCTATAAAATAAACCCTAAGATAGCTACAATATAATTAATAATTACATTGTAGCTATTTTAGGATTTATTTTTATTTTACAGGCAACTTTGTATTTATTTTAACTAGGTACAATAGCTATTAAATAGTTAATACCTATTTAATAGCTACCTAGTTAAAATAATTACAAATTTACCTGTAAAATAAAACCTAACCTAAGTTACAATTACACCTAACACTACACTATCATTAAATTAATTAAATTAATTAACTACAATTAGCTAAAATTAAATACAATTAAATAAAATAATCTATAGTACAAAAAAAACAAACACTAAATTACAGAAAATAAAAAAATTACAAGAAGTTTAAACTAATTGCACCTAATCTAAGCCCCCTAATAAAATAGAAAAGCCCCCAAAAATAATAAAATTCCCTACCCTATACTAAATTACAAATAGCCCTTAAAAGGGCTTTTTGCGGGGCATTGCCCCAAAGTAATCAGCTCTTTTACCTGTAAAAAAAGAAATACAACCCCCCAACATTAAAACCCACCACCCACACCCAACCTTACTCTAAAACCCACCCAATCCCCCCTTAAAAAAACCAAACACTACCCCATTGAAGATCACCCTACCTTGAGCCGTCTTCACCCAGCCGGGCAGAAGTCGTCATCTGATCCGGGCAGAAGAGGTCCTCCATCCGGGCAGAAGTCTTCATCCAAGCAGCATTTTCTATCTTCTTCCATCCGGAGCGGAGAGGGTCCATTTTGAAGACATCCGATGCGGAGGATCCTTCCTGGCCGACGGACTAACAACGAATGAAGGTTCCTTTAAATGACGTAATCCGAGATGGCGTCCCTTGAATTCCGATTGGCTTATAGGATTCTATCAGCCAATCAGAATTAAGGTAGGAAAAATCCTATTGGCTGATGCAATCAGCCAATCGGATTGAAGTTCAATCCGATTGGCTGATCCAATCAGCCATTAGGATTGAGCTCACATTCTATTGGCTGATTGGAACAGCCAATAGAATGCAAGGCCAATCCGATTGGCTGATTGCATCAGCCAATAGGATTTTTCCTACCTTAATTCCGATTGGCTGATAGAATCCTATCAGCCAATCGGAATTCAAGGGACGCCATCTTGGATGACGTCATTTAAAGGAACCTTCATTCGTCGTTAGTCTGTTGGCCAGGAAGGATGCTCCGCGTCGGATGTCTTCAAGTTGGACCCGCTCCGGATGGAAGAAGATAGAAGATGCTGCTTGGATGAAGACTTCTGCCCGGATGGAGGACCTCTTCTGCTTGGATCGGATGAAGACTTCTGCCCGGCTGGAGGACCATTTGTGCCCGGATCGGATGAAGACTTCTGCCCGGCTGGGTGAAGACGGCTCAAGGTAGGGTGATCTTCAATGGGGTAGTGTTAGTTTTGTTTAAGGGGGGATTGGGTGGGTTTTAGAGTAAGGTTGGGTGTGGGTGGTGGGTTTTAATGTTGGGGGGTTGTATTTCTTTTTTTACAGGTAAAAGAGCTGATTAGTTTGGGGCAATGCCCCGCAAAAAAGCCCTTTTAAGGGCTATTTGTAATTTAGTATAGGGTAGGGAATTTTATTATTTTGGAGGGCTTTTTATTTTATTAGGGGTCTTAGATTAGGTTTAATTAGTTTAAACTTCTTGTAATTTTTTTTTATTTTCTGTAATTTAGTGTTTATTTGTTTTTGTACTATAGTTTATTTTTTTTTAATTGTATTTAATTTTAGCTAATTGTAGTTAATTTAATTAATTTAATGATAGTGTACTGTTAGGTGTAATTGTAACTTAGGTTAGGTTTTATTTTACAAGTAAATTTGTAATTATTTTAACTAGGTAACAATTAAATAGTTATTAACTATTTAATAGCTATTGTACCTAGTTAAAATAAATACAAAGTTGCCTGTAAAATAAAAATAAATCCTAAAATAGCTACAATGTAATTATTAATTATATTGTAGCTATCAAAGGGTTTATTTTACAGGTAAGTATTTAGTTTTAAATAGGAATAATTTAGTTAATAATTGTAATATTATTTAGATGTATTTAAATAATATTTAAGTTAGGGGGGTGTTAGGGTTAGGGTTAGACTTTAGGTTTAGGGGTTAATAACTTTATTATATTGGCGGCGACGTTGGCGGTGGCAGATTTGGGGTTAATACATTTAATAGCCTATGTGGGCTATGGCGGTTTAGGGGTTAATAATTAGGCTTATTGTGTTGTGGGGGGTTGTTGGTCTAGGGGTTAATACATTTATTATTAGTAGTGAGAAGGGGGATTGCGGATATAGGGGTTTTACGTGTCGGGCTATTTTTGGGAGGCAGGTTAGACTGTTACGGGAGATTTAAAATTATCTTTTTTCTTAGGCGCCGGCAGTTTCTAAAGTGCCGTAACTCACTAGCGACTCCAGAAATTTGTAGTTACGCTAATTTCTGGACATCGCTAGTTTATCAGATTTACGGCACTTTAGGAACTGCCGATGGGGTATATGTAATACCCCAATGTGCGAGGTGAAATTACGGGTGGCGCAGGTTCCCACGCCGTAAATGGGATTGCGCCCCTTATTCTGACTTTCATGTCTCGTTAAGTTAAGGGCCTGCAAGGACTAGGGTGTGACCTTATGTGACATGACACAGGTATTGCAAAGCCAGGGGAAGTAAATAAAAACAGCATTTGAGTAAAGAAAAATAATAAAAGTAATAATATTTTTAAAAGTCTTCTTTAAAGGGACAGTCTACACTAGAATTTTTATTGTTTAAAAAGATAGATCATTAGTTTATTACCTATTCCCCAGTTTTGTATAGCCAACACAGTTATATTAATACACTTTTTACCTCTGTGATTACCTTGTATCTAAGCTTCTGCAGACTGCCCCCTTATTTCAGTTCTTTTGACAGATTAGCATTTTAGCCAATCAGTGCTGGCTCCTAGGTAACTCCATGCACGTGAGCACAATGTTATCTATATGACACACAGGAACTAATGCACTCTAGTGGTGAAAAACTGTCAAAATGCATTCAGATGATAGGCGGCCTTCAAAGTCTAAGAAATTAGCTTTGAGCTTTCAACTAAGAATACCAAGAGAACAAAGCAAAATTGGTGATAAAAGTAAATTGGAAAGTTGTTTAAAATGGCATGCCCTATCTGAATCATGAAAGTTTATTTTGGACTAGACTGTCCCTTTAAAGTGAATTAAAATGACTTTTATAGTCCTTTTATTATAAAATGCTCTAAATTATTTTGGGGGACTAATCTGCACAATTTTTCTTTGTGCTTACAAATAAGAAGCCATTTTAATCAATCATAAAACTCTAGTATGATTCATAAAAAAAGCTGGCAATTTTGTAATATGTATAATGAAACATTTTATGAAGAATTTTAAGTTTGATGTCACATATTAATTTAACATGTAACATACAGTTAGAAAATGCATGACATCATTGTGGTCATGGAACTCACATCTCCAGTATATCAGGATGTCAACTATTTTCAAGGTCAATATTTACCCGGCCCTTTTGCTCTTCCGCTCAAGATTCGGCCTAGTCGGAATACCACAGCACGCTCATATTCTTTAACAACCTAGGAAACAGGAAAATCTTAAAATCATCAGTGTCTGTGTCAGAAGACTTCATCACACTAATTAAGCTTTTATTACCTTAAAGCAGAACCATATAGATAAGGGAAAGGTAACTGCTGCAAATATTGCGGACAAGATTAGTAGGATCCAACCACAGGCACCAATTCCTTCTTTAACAGCATCTAAAAATAACAGAAGGAAGAAAAATAATACAGATTTTACATTTTATAGACCTTTTTGAGTCTGTGATATAAATAGGTTCTTCATATTATATTCATCTTCATATTAGCAATTTCCCCTAACATGTTTACATCAAGTGTTACATACATCATATGTAACACACATTTTCTCAATGAATCAGTGGCAAAGGAACAAACAATGTCCAGCTCTGTTTTGGTGATACATAAATGTCATTATGGACATCTTGAGTTCACAGGCTTGTGAATTCTATAAATGACTCTTCAAAGCAACTGAGCAGACATATCCAAAATTGATTACAGGGCTATAGAATGGACTTTAGCAGTGATAGTTCAACAGATCATGAGAGTCAACCGTAGAAATGTAATCGAGCTTGGACCTCAGGAAATTTGCTTGCACAAGCAATGAATCAGCAGTACTTTTAGAAACATGTAACACAAATTTGTTCTTTCATGATTTGGAGTATGATAGAGTGTGCTAATTTAAACAACTTTCTTCTAACTACCTTTGTTGAAAAGCATTTGCACTACTCAAAGCACATATATGCCTCTTGTTATTGGCTCACCTGATGTGTTCCGCTAGAATTAAACAAATTTAATAATATGAGGCCCATTTATCAAGCTCGTTATGGAGCTTCTGGGCCCGTGTTTCTGGCGAGCCTGAAGCTGCCATTCAGCCTGATCAAGTACGATCAGGTTGATTGACACCCCCTGCTGGTGGCCGCGAATCTGCAGGGGCGGCGTTGCACCAGCGGCTCACAAGAGCTGCTGGTGCAATGCTGAATACGGAGAGCGTATTGCTCTCTGCATTCAGCAATGTCTGTCGGACCTGATCCGCACTGTCGGATCAGGTCCAACAGACATTTGATAAATAGGTCTCAATATGTAAAATGGAAATTTGTTTAAAATGATATGCTCTATCTGAATCATAAAAGAAACATTTTGGGTTTTGTGTCCCTTTCCTATAGATATAAACTGCTTTTAAAACACTAATTCAAGCCACAAACTGAAAGACTTGTTTTACAAAAGCAATCTGGTTATTTGAAATTCACCAGTCCTGATATGTGGCAGCCACCATCTTTGAATAGCAACATACAACATATTTCTATGGGCTTTGGCTTTATGACATTCTCAGCTAGGAGCACTGAGGACAAAAATCCCAGAATGCTCACTGTTCCCAACCCTATTTATACAATTGTGTGTTTTGAATTTGATCTTATCTACTTGTGCTGTAGAGACATTGAAACATAAACTTTTAACTATTTTGTAAGGTTAGAGGTGGCTTTGACAGCATAACTGTTATCCTATTATAAGAGATTGCTATATCTAAATATCTGAATAACAGCAACCTTGTCAACTTTTATCCAATATTAGGTCACAATTGGTGTATTTGAATAAACTGAGGTGCATTTTGTCTTTTGACAAAGGGGTATTTATATAGTAGTGTCAGCTAATGCATTTAAAATAAAAACTGTATTAATAATGTTAGTTACTGACTGTAATATAACACCATCACTTTATCTTGTTTTAACATATATGTGATTTTTAATTCTACAATTAAAGTAACATTATAGTAAGTGGTGGTTTTATGGGGGGAGCTGGCGGGTGCTATGGACATCCAAAAGCAAGTGGCAGTGTAGCACCCTCGTTGAGCTGCAAAGGGCTCCATATATTATCTGTGCTGTGTCTTTAAACCTTTTCACCACCTTTGTTATCCTCCAATTAACCCCCTATAACCACCACTGGATTATAGTATACAAATAAAATGCTCTATTTCATTACAACATTTTAAATAAGTTCCATTTTTTACTATGTGAGTAACTCCTGCAAGTTAAAGGTGTTCTCCTGTGTCAGATGTGGATACTCTTGGTGAGCAAATGAGCAGCGTACGCTCCAGTCACTGACAAGTTTGAATAGTAAAAAGAAGGAAATTACGCAAAAACCAATAGCTCTAATAAAATTGAAACATTAGAAGGTGCCTTTAAGATGTGTAGTGTCTTTGTTTTAGATTTCTTACCCCTGTTATCTCTAGCAAATAACTTGTATTTAAACTTCTATTGCATGAGTCACTGGTTATGCAAGGCAAAGGCACTTTGCAAAATTCATAAAGGTTAAAATCCTGTTTGTTAAGGTTGCTTAGGACCATGCTCTATATTTCTGAAATACAAGACAAACATGAAATGTATTTATTTTTGTATTCATTTATTGTGTGTTTGTTTTTTTACTTTGAAATCTTTATTTTGCACCTAAATTAGCAAACAATTTAAATTTGTTTTTCCTTATGCGACATGCAGTGAACACATCTCTCATTACAGTGACTTCATAAAATATGAGAGGTTTACTGTAAGTCAGTTCCTGTTCTTTCCTAAGTTAAGTAAACCTGAAAATCATTCAAGTCATATTATTAAAGTTTAAAGTGAGTTCACATTTTTAAAGCTAATCTTACTGTGCACATTTTTTTTAGGGGAATATTTTGGGGTAGATTACAAGTGGAGTGCTATTTTAAAGTGAGCAAATTTGCCCCTTTACGGTAAGGTGACCAGATTTTTAAAATGAAATCCGGGGACATTTTTTTATTTTTATTGGCAAATGGTAAAAATCCATTTTATTAGCATATTTTCTGCAAATTATATATGCAGTGTATGTGGTATGTGTTTATGGAGTTATTGTATGATATACAGTATATATATATATATATATATATATATATATATATATATATATATATATACACATATACACACATTATTTCTCTTAGTATCTTTATTTGAAAAAAAGGTTTGCAAGAATGCCTTTAAAGGGATAGTCTAGTCAAAATTAAACTTTCGTGATTCAGATAGAGCATGCAATGTTAAGCAACTTTCTAATTTAGTCCTATAATATAGTTTTATTCATTCTCTTGGTATCTTTATTTGAAAAAGCAAGAATGTAAGCTTTGGAGCCGGCACCATTTTTGGTTCAGCACGTGGTTAGCGCTTGCTGATTGTTAGCTACATTTAGACAACAATCAGCAAGTGCTACCCAGGGGCTTAACCAAAAACGGTGCTGGCTCCAAAGCTTACATTCTTGCTTTTTTAAATAAAGATACCACGAGAACGAAGAAAAAATTATACTAGGACTAAACTAGAAAGTTACATGCTCTATCTGAATCATGAAAGTTTAATTTTGACTAGACTATCCCTTTAAAGGCATTCTTGCAAACCTGCTGCCATATAGTAATCCAGACACATGCACGCTCCTGAGCCTACCCTACCAAGATAATTAACTAAATTTGATAATAGAAATAAACTGGAATTTGTTTTTTAAATTTCCAGTCCCTTTAAGCTTTTGAAGAAATGCAATTGGCTTCTTGACAGTGCCTTCCTTACCAGTGTAATACATCTTTGAAAAACCTGAAGCTCTACACAAGTGACAAGTTACTGCCGTCACAAACAGATAGGCTAATTCTACGCTGCACAGCTAATATTGTCTTGGCTGTGGGACAAAAAAACATTGCGCTATAAAAATGCAGCGTTACCTGTCAGCGCAGCTGTAGATAATAGTGTGTCTATGGTTAGTGCCCCAGCACTTGGCTGCAGTGCAACAGGAGCTGGGGACATTTCCGGGGACATAATTTTTCCGGGGACAGTCTTCTCAATCCAGGGACTGTCCCCGGAAATCGGGGATGTCTGGTCACCCTACTTTACGGGTGCAAGTTAAATAACCAGCCATTACAAGTGGCTGGTTAATGATCCTGCAACCTCTGGTTATTTAAAAAAATGTGCCCCAATTGCCCCCCAAATAAAGTGGACATTCCTTTCAATAAAAAAATAATATATAAGCATCTTTATTGTTTTTTTTAAAAAATGCACAAAGCAGTTATAAGGGGTTAAAGTGAAGGAATGTGGGGTGTTTAAAAATATACAGCACTGAAATTCCCTTTGCATTGCTGTCTATGGGTGACTGTACTTTTACTTTAAATATATATATATACATACATATATTAGTATTTTGCTGCCAAACGCTGCGTGATTTGCCCCCTGTGCTGCACTAGGTGGTTCGCCATGTTTGACAGCATGAAAACGAGGCTCCCATTCTCCCATAATGGCCGAAATTATGATTAAAGGGGGGGGGGGTGCATGAAATGTTTTTAGGTTCCCTTTAACTACTCTTCCACAAACAATAAAATAATGCTCTAAATTCAGTAAATCCCCTTTGTGAAACTAATATCTTGATAAAAAAAAACTTTGCGCAACTTTGATGCTCAAAAATTGCATAATTTATCAAGACAGCAGTTATGAGGCAGCGGTTTTAAGACCGCTGCTCCATAACTGGTCTGCCTGCTCTGAGGCTGATCCTATACGAACGGGCTGATTGACACCCCCTGATAGCGGCTGATTGGCCGCAAATCTGCAGGGGGCGGCATTGCACAACCAGTTCACAAAATGTTTCTGCTAAAAAAAAATTATGGAAATATTAAAATTCATATTATAATTACACTGGAAAAAAAATTATTTACAGCACACAATAGATATACTAATAAAACTACACTGCAGAATGCAAAAAAAAACACTGTGAAAATCGTACTTATAATTATGAAATTAAAAGCATTTTTTTCCTTATGGTAAAATAAGTTTCCCCTTCTCTGCTAGTAGGCTGCAAGGGGCATTTAATGGGCGTGGCTGAAATTAACTGGGAATTTCAATAATTCTAATGGTATAGATACTATTAAATATGAAGAGGAAGATATAGGTAATCTTTATATAGAATATTATCAGAAATTATATGAGTTTAGGGAACTAGATCAAGACAGGAAAAAAAGATTTGTGATCAAATGGGTGACTGTGTTTTGGAAAAAGTTAATGAACCTGTCTCAGAAGAGGAAATTGCCCAAGCAATCAAAGAGTCAGCAAGGAATAAAGTTCTGGGTTCAGACCTTTTGCCCAATGAGTATTAGAAAATATAATAACCTTACTTGAAGAACCGGTCTAATTGTTACTATATTAAAAAATGTCTGCAAATTTATCCACCTCTTGGAATACTTTGATCATAAAACAAAATAAAAATCCAGAAAAATTGGAATCATATAGACCAATTTCCCTTTTAAACTCTGATTATAAGTTTTTAGCAATTATACTCTCCATTTACAATTACCATTGAGCTTGATAATACACAGGGACCAGACAGGATTTATGAAGGGCAGAAACTCTTCTTTTAATATCAGAAAAGTATTTTTAGTTTTAGATCACGTTAGTAAGTTACAAAAAGCACAGAATCACAGTATTAAAGACATGGTTATAATATCAATAGATGCCGAAAAGGCTTTTGATTTGGTTATATGGGATCACTTATTTACTTCATTATATAAGATATTAGAATTTATAAAAGAAAACATATCTAATAAACCTATCACCTTTCTTACAATTAACAGTCAGCTATCAAAGAATAAATAATTAGGTAGGGTCACTCATTAGGGGTGCCCAATATCCCCATTGTTATTTAATATAATTATTGAGTCCTTAGCTATTCTATTTAGAGAGAAGATTGATGGGATTCTTATGGTAAACATAAGAATATATTATATTCTATATTATATTATAACTAAGTTCTGTTCTTTTTTTGGGTATAAGGTGAATATTTCAAAATCCAAAATATTGTGGGTATATAAGAATTCAGTTTTGATTAAAGAAGTTCTATGTAAAGAAGTCATAAACTCACTCAAGTACCTTAGAATAAATTACTCAAGTGACTCAGAAAAGTGGTACAATTTAAATATTAAACCTATTTTAGCAAAAGCAAAACAAGATTTTCTAAATTGGCTAAAATTTGTAGTTTTATTATCTGGTAGAATTGGTCTGGTCAAAATAATAGTTCTTCCAAGAACCTTTTATATCATACAAAATATTTAACTTTTGCTGAAAAGATAGGACATAGAAAGTTTTCACTCTGCAATAATAATTTAATTTCTGTGGTCTAAGAAAAATCCCAAGATTGACTCTGTAGTATTAAAAAAGTGGCAGGATATGGGTTTAAATAAGGTTAGTCAAGTTCTGAATTTGGGGGATAAAACGATTAAATCTTCAGATGTGGTTAGATAGAACAACTGTATTACTATCCCTAGAGGAATACAGTTATATGAAATGCAAGAAACATTCCTATTTCCTTGACTTTACATTTATATGGTAGCAGTATTTGGCTACAATAACATAATATAACCTATAGATATCTACCTGTCACTCCCGACAACTTACCGCACATGGCCAATATAGACCCCTTTACTGAAAAAACCTTAATGGATGAGTTAATCCCCTCCCCTCCTTTTCTCCCTCATATTCTTCCTTTCTTTTGTGATATCTTTTCTTATTTATTTTCTTCTATGTTACAAAATTACCACCTTCAACATTATTAACCCCCTCCATGGGATAACATCTAAAACCTCAAGGAGCTTACTGTATTTGAGGAAGAACCACCCATTTAAAAGCATGAAGAACAGACTTTTTAATACCCAAAATTCACACTACATACATCTATATATAAACATGGACATTATAAAAGAACTCAAGCATTTTTTTTTACCTTCCTGCTTCTTTACATAACACATAACAACTAAGCTTAACTTGTGGGTATAGCTTTATTTTGTATACTCTTTTTAAATGTTCAACATTGTAAGATCTTACGTTTAATAAAGTTTAGAAAATTAAAAAAACAAAAAATTATTAATTTTTTTCAGATCTAAAACAAGAATTTGGTTTAAGTAATACGGATTTTTTGGGTGCCTCCAATTAAGACACAATGGGCTAGATTTCAAGTGGAGCGCTAATTTATCGCACGCCCGTAAATGGGAAAATTTGCCCATTTACGGGCGTGCTATTAATAACCAGATGTCAGATCTCTTGTTCATTTTCAAAATATCCCCCAATTGCTCCCAAAATAAAGTATATCGTAGTTTTTTATAATAATACAAAAAAAAACTGCACAAAGCAGTATTTAGGGGTTAAAGTTGGCAGGTGTGGGGTGTTGAAAAAAATTAGCACTGAAAAGTGCCTTTACATTGCAGTCTATGGGGAACTCACTGTAAATATATATGTAAATTCTTATATACATATATATTTAACATTTGCTGCCCATCACTGTGTGACCTACCCCCTTTGCTGCGCTAGGATCCCAGCCATGTCTCACGGCATGAGATAACGAGGCTCCAATTGGAGCCTATGGAATCACGCTCTTGTGAGTGCAACGCTTCCCTGCAATGCAAACGCAACCATCTGTGTGTGCTGGTATTACTAAGTGGAGCGCAAATATCGCGCTCACGAAAATGATATTTTGTGCTCCACTCCTAATCTGGCCCTATATATTTGAGCTTAAACAACAAACAGGTCATGACTGTATATGCAATTTCTCCTTCGTATAAAATGTTAACGTCTTTGGAAGGGCCAACCAATATGGAAGATATAGTGGGTAAATGGAGGATATTACCAGAGGATGATAACCTAACCATAGAATAGATAAACAAATCCATTGAAAGAGTAGGTAAGGTAACCCTACTTGCCTCTTAGAGAGCGTCTCAAGTTAAAATACTATATAGGACTTACTATACTCCCAAGCAAGGAGCCATATGGGGTAATCAACTGTTTACTGTTGTCAGAAATGTAATCCATATGCTGCAGACTTTTTACACCTCAAGTGGTCCTGTTCAATAATTCTTAAGAATATAATTTATCTTAAACTGAGACAGATATTTTTTTTTATTTAGTAAAAGGGAATCTAAAGATCATTTTAAAATTCCAAATATATACATTTTAGCAGGCAGATATATCATGTTTAAGAACTGGAAAAATAGACAGAGACCAACATTTGGTGAATGGTTAAACTTTCTCAAGAACCAATAATAGCATATTATGATACCCC
The DNA here is from genome assembly GCF_027579735.1 of Bombina bombina. NCBI lineage: Eukaryota > Metazoa > Chordata > Amphibia > Anura > Bombinatoridae > Bombina > Bombina bombina. The sequence goes on along the minus strand of NC_069501.1, from coordinate 1,091,737,016 downwards.
ATTTAATAATGATTTGGTATCTCAGAAATTCTTTTAGAAGTGGTCATCTTTTCTGATTATCTTCTTTTAGAAGTGGTCATTTTCTCCATTCCTATTCAAAACAAGCTAATCTATTCAGGTGGAATTATGGGAGTTATTTAACCTGGAATGTTTCAGTAGGTGGAGAGGATGAGGTAATGGTTGGGGGGGGGGTGTAGCGAGTGAGGAGGGGGAGGATTTTTTCCTCCTTTTTTCCTGTATATATATATATATATATATATATATATATATATATATATACTGTGTATATATATATATATATAAATATATATATGTGTTTATATATATATATATTATAGATAGATATATACTGTATATATATATAATGTATTATTTACTCATATGTTCTGATTAAGCTTTTGAGATATCAGATATAGAATGGAAAAGGTATTTTTCTTTTTTTGATTTGTTGAATATGAATGATTATGATGGATGTAATAATCGTATAGTACTATTGTCAATGGTGTATAATTGTGAAAAATTAAGAAAAAAGATTAAGAACCCCCCCCCACACACATAGGGCTGCAGTCGGGAAGCAGACATACCTCCCTATCTGTGACAATCCTGCAGGATGCAGGGCGGTAGGGAAGTGCAGATGTTAAATTTGTTTTAAGGAACATAAGACGTGGAAGCTTGCAAGCTGAGAGTCAGACATTAAACAAAACAATATTAATATACTTTTCTTACTATTGACAGTAGTACATAATGAATCATTAGCTTTAAACTGCCAGCCAATGGAGTACATGAAACATGTAGATTTTTGATTATATCATGACTTTAAATCTATACATTGTAAATATTACTAATTTGTTCTTAGACAAATTTATCTTACAAAACATTTACACATCAATATATTTCCATATGTATTCATAGCAGTCCACATAAACTAATTGACATTAATAGACTACTAGGCCCCTGGGAAACATGTCAGTCAAGACCTCCCCGCACATCCAAATGTTTACATTTTATGGGGCAGATTTATTAAGGGCCGAATGGCCTTGAATGCGCTGTTTCCTCGCGAGCCTTCAGGCTCGCCGGAAACAGGAGTTAAGAAGCAGCAGTCTTAAGACCGCTACTCCTTAACTCATACGCCTCCTCTGAGGCTGCGGACATCAATCTGCCCGATCTCATACGATCAGGTTGATTGACGCCCCCTGCTAGCGGTCGATTGGCCGCAAATCTGCAGGGGGCGGTGTTGCACAAGCAGTTCACCAGAACTGCTTGTGTAATGTTAAAAGCTGATAGCATATGCTGTCGGCATTCAGCGATGTCGGGTGGACATGATCTGCTACAGCGGATCATGTCCGTCTGACTGTTAATAAATTGCCCCTATATATTCAAATAGTTACATATTAATATATTTATATATTGTTTCATGTGCCAAATTTCATAAATTGCACATCACTCACAACTATGTACATTACTGGTAGACAGGGGCGGACTAATCAGCCGGGCAAATAGGACCTGGACCGAGGGCCCAGCATGTAGGGGGGCCCACAAATGCCATCTCCATGTGTCTGGTGTGCTAATTAACCTGGAGTTGACAGCTGCCCTATCAGCAACTAAGCAGTTAAGTGTGGGTTTAGTGGGGTCTTAGGTCTGGATGTGGGGTTTGTTGTTTGGGGGCCCCAGAGTGGGGGCCTTGTGTCTGGATTGTGGGATTTGTTGCTTGGGGGCCCTAAATTGTGGGGTGGGTGCTGGAGGTTGGGGGCCCTGTCTCTGTCCCTTGACATTGGGGGTCCTGGCCCTGGAGGTTGGGGGGGCTGGTGGGGGCAGGGGGCTACCATGTTCATTTGCATTTGCATTTATTTGAATAAATGTGGGTCAGTGTGAGACAGTGGAGGCCCTTCCCTAATTTTTGCCCGGGGCCCTGATTGGTCTCAGTCTGCCCCTGCTGGTAGAAATGTCTACTAACAAATCAGTGGAAAAAAATAGACGAAACAAGGCTCAATTAATCCTGAACATGATTTTGTTTTCATGGTGAGGCCTCTTGTTAACCTCACTGCATCTATAATAGCCTATTATTGCAAATACTGCTGCAATATAGTGTTATAGATACATGGTCCAAAACCTTCCTCCATATGCTCTCATGGAAAGCTTCAACAAAGGATAATAAGAGAAAGTGGTACATTTGAAAATAGAATTATTTTTTTCTTTTTAATTGTTAGCTCTTTCTAAAAGTTGAATTTTTGCTTCAATGTCAGGTACATTTTTTGCATACTTCATGATTCAATGCTTGGAAGGAGTGATGCAGGTAATATGTATGGTTTCACCGGTCTAGCTAGTATGACAAGCTGAATGGAAAATATGAGTTTTGTTTACAATCTAAATAGGAAAGTCAGTGTCATCTTATTTTATAGTAAGTGTTCCACAAGGTCAGGCCTTCAATTTTATGTACTCAGAGAGACAGACAGATGTATTGTTGAATTCATACAAGTATACATTTCCATCTCAATTCTCTAAAGCTCTCCAATCAGGTTTGATTATTTTAACCTCCTTCGCAAACTTGCCCAAAGTACCAGAGAAGTTTTTATCATTTTTGCTATCACTCTGTTAAACAGAAATAGAGCATATGTTTTTTTAGTTACCCATGAAAACTATATATACAGTATATACAGTATATTTAATGTAGACAACCCAAGGTATTGATCTAGGCCCATTTTGTTATATTTGATGCCACTATTTGGCTGGCACATACGATTATATAAAAAAGAAAGTTGCTAACTTTTTTGCAAATTTTGGGTTTCTCACTGAAATTATTTACACATAACTACTGCAGTCACAAGACAAATGGTTGTAAAAGCTTCTCAGGGATCCCCTTTGTTCAGAAGTAGCAGATTACCCTCCCACCTGACACCTCCCACTCCCTGATCCCTCCCAAACAGCTCTCTTCCCTCCATCACCGCCCACTGGTCACCACCATATACAGTGTATATATATATATTTTTACACACAACATATACATATATATATATATACACACACACACACTGTATATGTATTTATGTGAGTATGCGTGTTGATGAGCCAACATATCTGTGTCTTCATACTGACTTTTTTAAGCTATAATATTTTACAGTATATTAATTCCCCACATGCAGCTCTCATTCTTGTAATACATACTACTAGGATAATGCAAACCAGTTCAATAACTCAGATTTACTTACCAACTAAATCCTCTTTCCTTTGTTTCTTTGGGAAGGAAACCTGCGATTCCATCTCCATAAAATTAAATTAAATTATACGAATGCTGTACTGTAACAAAACAATATTATTGATACGTTATATATTAAACAATATATGTATTTGCAACATTATATATACAGTATATATATATATATATATATATATACAGTATATATATATATATATATATATATATATATATATATATATTATAAAATTATGTGCAAATTAATGCTTCAATTTCCAATAAGCCTATGAAATACACAATAAATACACATTTAATCTTTGTGATTATTTTAAGCACTGTTGTGTGCCAATTCACTGAAGCATTTAGCTGTATTCAAATTCAGCTTCTCTACATCTTCATATCTGCAACACACAACCAACGTATATCTTACATAATTTGTATAGACATATATTTTTGTTTATGTTTTGTTTTGTAACCATATGTTATCTAGCCATATGGGTGGACAATTTAAATGTTCCCTTTTATTTGAAAACATATAAAAACATATACAGTATCTCACAAAAGTGAGTACACCCCTCACATTTTTATAAATATTTTATTATATCTTTTCATGTGACAACACTGAAGAAATTACACTTTGCTACAATGTAAAGTAGTGAGTGTACAGCCTGTATAACAGTGTAAATTTGCTGTGACCTCAAAATAACTCAACACACAGCCATTAATGTCTAAACCGTTGGCAACAAAAGTGAGTACACCCCTAAGTGGAAAGGTCCAAATTGGGCCTCGTCAGGGTCGACCAAAGAAGTTGAGTGCACGTGCTCAGCGTCATATCCAGAGGTTGTCTTTGAGAAATAGACGTATGAGTGCTGCCAGCATTGCTGCAGAGGTTGAAGGGGTGGGGGGTTAGCCTGTCAGTGCTCAGACCATACGCCGCACACTGCATCAAATTGGTCTGCATCGCAGAAGGAAGCCTCTTCTAAAGATGATTCACAAAAAAAAAGCCCTCAAACAGTTTGCTGAAGACAAGCAGACTAAGGACATGGATTACTGGAACCATGTCCTGTGGTCCGATGAGACCAAGATAAACTTATTTGTTTCAGATGGTGTCAAGCGTGTGTGGCAGCAACCAGATGAGGAGTACAAAGACAAGTGTATCTTGCCTACAGTCAAGCATGGTGGTGGGAGTGTCATGGTCTGGGCCTGCATGAGTGCTACCGGCACTGGGGAGCTACAGTTCATTGAGGGAACCATGAATGCCAACATGTACTGTGACATACTGAAGCAGAGCATGATCCCCTCCCTTTGGAGACTCGGCCACAGTGCAGTATTCCAACATGATAACAACCCCAAACACACCTCCAAGACAACCACTGCCTTGCTAAAGAAGCTGAGGGTAAAGGTGATGGACTGGCCAAGCATGTCTCCAGATCTAAACCCTATTGAGCATCTGTGTGGCATCCTCAAACAGAAGGTGGGGGAGCGCAAGGTCTCTAACATCCACCAGCTCTGTGATGTCATCATGGAGGAGTGGAAGAGGACTCCATTTGCAACATGTGAAGCTCTGGTGAACTACATGCCTAAAAGGGGTAAGGCAGTGCTGGAAAATAATGGTGGCCCACAAAATATTGACACTTTGGGCCCAATTTGGACATTTCCACTTAGGGGTGTACTCACTTTTGTTGCCAACGGTTTAGACACTAATGGCTGTGTGTTGAGTTATTTTGAAGGGGACAGCAAATGTACACTGTTATACAGGCTGTACACTCACTACTTTACATTGTTGCAAAGTGTCATTTCTTCAGTGTTGTCACATGAAAATATATAATAAAATATTTACAAAAATGTGAGGGGTGTACTTTTGTGAGATACTGTATATATATATATATATATATATATATATATATATATATATATATATATATAAAACAAATACCACCCACTATGTTTATGGTGGTGGGAGGTTTCCAAAGTGTTTCCTTGGTTTCTCTGGGACTTTTCATTGGATGGATGCTCTCTGTAGGGTATTTCATTGGCCTCAGTGTATTCCCACTAGACTCTGATGTTAAAGTACAACTTTAAAATCTCAATAAAAAGAAGTGGATGAAGTTGTTTTGTGGACCAACTCTGTATATGTGACTGAATGTGTGTGTGTTCAGGTTTCTCATTTTTTGTGCATATGTGTGTGTGACTATGTGTATAAATGTGCATGTAGAGAGCTTTGTGTATATCTATATCTGTGTGATGCTCTACGTGTATGTGTATGCGTGACTGTAATTTTTTGTGACTGTATATATCCATGTGATTGTGTACGTATGCAACTATCTGCATTTGTATGACAGCTATGTGTATATGCATGTACATGTGTCTCTACGTCTATGTGTCTGTTCATGGAGTAAAGAAGGGTAAAGGTGACAAGTATCATTATGGGAAGTGGGAGACAGATATCAATTATAGTCCAGGATAGAGGGATTTAATATAGTGGCAGCTGGGAGATAACTTAAACATTGTGAGATTAAATATAGTTTGAAGGGAATATACAAAATCTGGGGTAAATTGAGGAACTGAAATACAAAGATGGAAGAAATGTAAAAAAAATTGCAAATTAGAGTGCTACATATGTGGGAATGAGGCAGTTAAATTTGCAGGCTATAGCATTCATACACCGAATGACAAAATACCTCTTTGAGCATCAATCATTTATGTCCTGCTTGTACACTTGCTGTATAACCTATATTTTGATAATCAGAGATGTGTAAAACAAGTGTATGTTAATAGACAAGCTTATCAGAAGTGCTTACCCATGAAAAATATTTAGCTAAACATATCTTACCTTACGTAGTGTAGGGGAAATACTATGCGTGTTTTCTGTGTTATTTTAAACTAATTTACTGTCTTCATAAACAGAAAAACACATTTCATAATTTGTAATCAACATTTTTCTTAAATAAATATTTAAATAAGTAAATAATAATCTATCAAAATAGCACACAGGACACTTGGTCTTGGTTGCAGTTATCTAGTGGTTGCTTTTATTAACAAAGAAATTGATTATATTTGGGTTGAAAAGGCAAGAGATATATTTTTTTCAATATAGTCATTAATAACTAATTAATAACTATGGAGATGTATGACATTGTATGATATGCATTTCAATCACAACAGAACCACAATTGCATAAATACATCTACAATATGTCTTATTCTACATACCTGTAGAAAGATATCCTGGAACCAGTTTATTGTTCTCTGAAGGTGCAGTTAATGTTTCCTTCAGACCTGACTTTTTTTCGAAGACTAACTAACGCCCCTTTTGTTGTCATAATTCTGCTTAGACCGCCTCTCTGTCATGGGAGCTCATTTCTATAGTAACTCCAGGGTGACTTGAGCATTGCAAACTTAGTACATCATACACAATACACAGAATGAGATTACTCACAGCCAGCAACAAAAGACCAAAATGCATACATGAAAGTAACTTTTCAAATACAATGCATTTTCCTAAACTAATTCTCACCAGGCAACTCATGATATAAATGACAGCTCTGATTGGTATGTATAATGTGTTCACAACATGCTTGTTTGTCAGAGTGCCCAATGTGTGTGCACCAATCAGCAGTGAGTGTACACAAGGTACAAAAGGTTCATTTTTTATAAACTTCATTTATATTGCAGAGTTTATTAAAATTCTATACTGAGGCTATACAGCTACAGCATACTTTTTAAGTTTTACATCCTTCTAAGCTATAAACTAAAATAATAGAATAATACTGTAACTTTCATATGTTTTTCTTTCTAGTTAATTTAGATAAATTATCTGATATACATTTTTAATACCCCACTTATTATTAATGTGAGTTATACTGTGGTCACTTTTTAATTGGAATACCAAAAAATCTATAATAAGGAATAAATATATTAAGTAAAACACTGGAAAATCAATAAAACTGTGGATGAATCTGTACTGCATTAATGCATTACTGGGTATTGTGTGTGACTGTATATGTGGATATATGAGAGTGTGCATATGTATAGGTATTTTGTTTATATAATTGTGCATAACTTTGTATGTATTTATAAGCCTAGCAGTCCAGCCAAGGCCCCTGAAAAAGGGTAAGTGTATTGCACTCTTCAGGGAGTAAGACACTGATCAGGAGAAGCTTATGTCTGATAGATTTAGGGGACTAGAAACCTGGCCATCAGAGCAGTCTGGTAAGTCAGACTTAAAAAATTACCTTGAGATAGGAGATACAAGATATAGAAGAAGACAGACGATGGAGCACACAGAGACCACTCACAAACCAAGATACTCAGGGCCGCAAAGGGGTAAAGAGAACAAAGTACTGATGACTTGGCTTGATTTTGTTCAGGACCATCACAATGGACGAGCTAAGCTAGTTACGTTTTGGCAATTCCTCATTGCATAATGGAGAAAACCCTGTAAAGCTCCAGACGTTCAATAACATTAATGGGACAAGACACCTCTCTGAAAGACCATAAATCTTGAAACAAATGGATTACAAAATTGCTCCAAATATGGAATGATTTATGTCCCAAAGTATGGGAGAGAGGACAATGATCTGCAATTGTCACCTCAGGATCCATCCACATGTTGCCTTATTTCTGAGAAACTTTTTTCTTTCCACCGTATATGCAATATAGGAAACAAGGAACTTTTGGCACTGAAATTGGCTGTAACAGTATGGGGAACATCTTAAAGGGCCATTATACACTCATTTTTTCTTTGCATAAATGTTTTGTAGATGATCTATTTATAAAGCCCATAAAGTTTTTTTTTTTAAAAAAATTATAATTTTGCTTATTTTTAAATAACATTGCTCTGATTTTCAGACTCCTAACCAAGCCCCAAAGTTTTATTTGAATACCGTCAGCTACCTTCTCCAGCTTGCTCCTGTTTGTGTAAAGGGTCTTTTCATATGCAAAAGAAGGGGGAGGGGTAGAGTGTCTTATTTCCCACTTGCAGTGGGCTTTCCAGCTACCTTTTCAAAAGAGCTAAACTGAAAGCTTCTAATTACGTTTTTAAACCATTTTATACTGGATTTTTATATCAGTATCTGTGCATCTTATTCTTTATAGTAGTGTCTATTACATGCAGTTATTTGAAAATGAGTGTATACTGTCCCTTTAAGGAAGGCCCTTCCATACTTATGCTTATATGCACATGTATAAAAAAAATCATATCTTGAATCTGCTCCTCCCCTAAATGATAGACTAGGTTGTTGTGGACAAAACATTTTATACATAATTATTAAGTGATATTGTTTTATAAATACATTTACTACATATTTTAACTAATTAAACCATATAGTGTTGTCCATTAACCCCTAGCTTTTTGCACTTTCTAGTTTCTTGTTTTTATCTGTTTGTTTTAGTTCCAAGAATTGGGAGATCTCAGAGTATTGTGGGTTAGCTTTAGGGTATAGTGCTAAGTCCTAAACGGTTTTGTGTATTTGTAGACTAGGTTGTTGGGCTTTATTTTTCTCATAGTTCTAACTTACCTTTACTCCAGGAACAAAAATTATCAAAGTTGATGGATGCACTCTCAAGTCATTTTTCTACAGAGGCTGATGATACTTCAGCTACTATGATTCCATTTAATCATAGAATTGCTGAACTTACTACAACTATTTTGCTTAAAGGGACAGTATACACCAATTTTCACATAACTGCATGTAATAGACACTACAATAAAGAAGAATATGCCAGACACCGATAAAAAAATCCAGTATAAAACCTTTTACAAATTCCCAGTTTAGCACTGTTGATGAGGTTAGTCTGGGACACCCACTGAAAGGGGCTGGGAAAACAAGAAGAGTAGACACCCCCCCCTCCCTAAAAAGAAATATAACATAAACAGGAGCCAGCACAATTCTGTAAACGCATGTATACATCTTGGTTAGATCAGTGGTGCAGGGAACGAGGATTTGGTTTTATTGGCCATTATAGCTCTGTTTGGAAAGATACTAGGTTATTTAGGAGAGATGGCTTGCATTTGGATGCTAAAGGAACAGAGTATCTGGGAGAGGAGTTCAAATGCTTTATTAGAAATCATTTAAACTAATAAAGGGGGGTAGCATTAATATATCCACCTGCCCCCCACAGCATGCCAAAACTGTTAGTCCAAGTAACAATTCTAGAAATTCTAGTAGAAAAATTCTTCGTGCCATGAGCACAAATACTCGCAGCTTAGGAAATAAATTACCTGAACTCATTTCAATAATGACTAGGGACAACTTGGATTTATTAGCTATAACAGAAACATGGTACAATGATTTGCATTACTGGAACATAGTCATACCTGGATACAGGTTATTTAAAAAGAACAGAGTAGGAAAGAAAGGTGGAGGAGTTGCTTTGTATGTAAATGAAAATATAAAGGTTACTGAAATTGTAGGAACAAATGATGAGGTGGAAAGTATTTGGGTGACTTTGGAAATTGGAGATAAAAATGTTTTTAGAATAGGGGTTGTATATAGGCCTCCATTGCAGGAGGAAAAACTGGACAATCTGTTATTAGAAGAAATAACCAAAATGACCATGAAGGGTAAGCTTATAGTACTGGGGGACTTTAATTTGCCAGACATAGACTGGAAGATTCCTTCTGCTAGATCAGCTAGAAGCAGGTATATTCTTGAATCTCTGCTAGGGGAATCACTTGAGCAATTAGTCAAGGAACCAACTCGTAAGGAAGCTATATTAGATCTAATACTTACAAACAGTGATACAGTTTCAGATGTGTCTGTAGGTGAGAACTTAGGATCCAGTGATCATCAATCTGTTTGGTTTAGTATTCATGTGCAGGAACTGTCCACCCAGACTAAAACAAACGTTTTAGACTTTAGGACGGCAGATTTTTCATTAATGGGAGAATACCTAAAAAACTATTTAAAAGGGAAAACTCTTATTACAGGGGTTCAAGAACAGTGGGAATTTGTGAAAGGTGCCATTTTAGATGCAACCGCACACTGTATTAGACATGTCTGTAAAAGTAAAAGAAAGCGGAAACCAATTTGGTTTTCCAAAGAAGTAGCACATGCTGTAAAGACAAAAAAGATAGCTTATAAAAATTACAGACACACACAAGCAGATGATGATATAAAAATATGGAGACTCCAACAAAAAAGACTAAGCAGTTAATTAGGAAGGTTAAAGCTCATGCAGAAGAGAAGATAGCACAGTCAGTAAAACATGGGGACAAAACATTCTTTAGATATATCAGTGAAAGAAGAAAAAATAAGGTAGGAATAGTAAAATTGAAATCAGTTGATGGTAGAATAATAGAAGGAGATAAGCAGATTGCAGACTGTCTCAATGATTACTTCTGTTCTGTTTTCACAAAAGATTGTGAAGATACAATGTCTACATTAAGGGATGCTACGAAAAATAGAAACAAGCTTAACAGTAATCTTTTTAGAGAGGATGAGGTTTTGTTAGCATTATCAAAAATAAATGTTAAAAAGGCAGTGGGTCCTGATAATATTCATCCAAGGGTTTTAAAAGAACTTCGATCAGTGCTAACTGTCCCATTAACTGATCTGTTTAATCAGTCACTATTAACAGGAGCTGTCCCAGATGATTGGAGAATAGCAAATGTAATACCTCTTCATAAAAAGGGCAGTAGAGAAGAATCTGGCAACTACAGGCCAGTTAGTTTAACTTCAGTAGTAGGGAAATTAATGGAAAGCCTCTTAAAAGAAAGAATTATGACTTACATAAAGACAAACAGTTTAGAGGACCAAAATCAGCATGGTTTTACTTCAGGGAGATCATGTCAGACTAATCTAATTGACTTCTTTGATTATGTAACAAAAGTATTAGACAAGGGTGGAGCAGTTGATGTAGCATATCTAGATTTCAGCAAAGCATTTGACACCGTCCCACACAATAAACTAATTCACAAACTATATCTCCTTGGTCTAGATTCAAAAATTGTGAACTGGGTGGAATACTGGCTTAAGGACAGAAAATAAAGTGTCTTAGTAAATGGAGTTCATTTAGCAGAGGGGGTGTTACTAGTGGTGTTCCTCAGGGGTCAGTTCTGGGGCCTGTTTTGTTTAACATATTTATCTGTGATATCAGCAAAGGGCTACAGGGGAAAGTATGTCTCTTTGCAGATGATACAAAAATTTGTAACAGAGTGGATGTTCCAGGGGGGGGGTAGACAAAATGAAAAGTGATATACAACAATTGGAGGATTGGACAAACGACTGGGATCTAAAGTTTAACACAGCAAAGTGTATAATAATGCATTTAGGGAAGAAAAATCCAAATGTTAATTACAGACTCAATGACACTTTACTGACTGTTACAGATGAGGAACAGGACTTGGGAATTATTATTTCAGATGATTTAAAACTTAGTAAACAATGTAGTAATGCAGCGAGTAAGGCTAGCAGAATGCTTGGATGTATTTGTAGAGGTATTTGCAGCAGAAATAGTAAGGTTCTTATGCCACTTTATAGATCATTAGTTAGGCCTCATCTTGAGTATTGTGTGCAGTTCTGGAGGCCATATCTTCAGAAGGATATTAACAAACTTGAATCCTATTTTATTTACATAGTTCAGTTTGTTTTCTGCCAGATATGTTATATTGTCTCCAATATTCTAAAATGCAAAATGAGGCTCATCTACCCTTCTTTATATTATACTTGGCTAAGTCTATAAGTATTATGAGTGAAAGAAATGTTATCTATCACACTCTGTTTATCAATGTCCAAGTTTGCTAAGAAAGGTATTAGTTACAAGTGTTTCTCCTAGGGGAAGCCTCTACAGTTCAGCATAAAATATGTTTTGTAGTATCTCCCTTGGCTCAGCTGACCACTTAACAATTTTTATATGTGCTTGTCTGTTATACATATCAATTGCATTACTTAACCTACACAAATAATAGACACAAACGACTAAAATGATGCTTGACCTAGTGTCCCTAGGTATATACTCATATAACGCTCTTGTTTTTGAATGTGCCTAGGGGCTTGGATGTCTGCGGCCGAGACGTCTGAGCCTTTCCACTTTTTTATGTCTAGATATAAAATGTAGATTACATACAAATTGGGGACTCCATAATCACCTAGGTAATACTAGCATTTAATACTTGATATGTGTTTATACCTTTACAAAATAATACCAGATATCTGTTTACTACTAAAGTTTGATATGTTATAGTAGATGCCTTGAAAGTATAGGAGAGGAACAGACAGCGCACATGTGTTTGATTCTCCATTTTTTAGTATGCAACAGTATATGGAAAACTTGCAACCTGATGGCATGGCCATCGCTATACTGTGATGCGTAGCTTTACTTTGATGTATTAGATATGCTTTTATGTTGCTTATCACACTTAACTAACCACCTCCCCCCCACCCCCACATAATAATTCTTCTAGTTTAGGAGGGTTAACTATGCGGTTTATCTTGTCTATACCGCACCCTAACTACTCTCTTTATAGTAACTCTTGCTGTACAACATAATGCTGACCTTATTTCCCCTACCTACCTAGCTCAGCAAGACTGATTAGCATTACCTACAAGTTGAGCTAAAGCTCTTAAATTCAATACTTTATATCTCAATATTTCACCATATCACTCATACTTAAGAAAACTTGTTTAGTGACTTTTTGGCTGCTACCTGTCATGCCTTTTGTCTATGAGTGTATGCTGTTTTACATTTTCTTGTTTATATTGCTCCTAGATGTATTCCTTTTATGTTATAATATAAATGTTAAAAAAGCAAAATTGTGAGGTTAATCTTCAACATGTCCAGTTTTTTTTTGTGCTGTAACAGATTTGATTATATGCTGCGGTTCAAGTGACCGATATGTTCCTTTTTTTTTTTTTTTTTTTTACATATTTCTATGATTTTTGTACAATCACTTATCTGTTATATTGCATCTTCAACCTCAATAAAAAATTATTATAAAAAAAAAAAAAAATCAGCACAATGTTCTTAAATAATGAGCAAAACTATAAATTTTTACAAAAACACTACCAGATGAGCTATATAAATGGATCATCTACAAAACATTTATGCAAATAAAAATGTACAATGTCCCTTTCAGTTAAAACATGCCAAAGACAATGCACCTAGTAATATACAACTTCCTCCTAATGGGCTGTTTGTTCCATAATCTTTACAGAATGATATTCCTTCATGGACAACAGAACAATACTTATGTATCTACACCAATCCTCAGCATGATAATTGGTATGACCTCTTTCCCATGGCTGAACTGGCCAGAAATTCCCAATGTTAACATCAATCTTTAGTGCATTTAGATACCATCCTTGACTTTTTCCAGTAAATAGCTTTCCATTTGCCAATTTTTGGTCTTAAATTTTGAAGTTTTACTGGCTCCAACTGACACTTTTATTAAATTTCACATCAGTACAAGATGTTGGCCAGTCATTGTTGTCACACCTACTTGGTGTTAGTTACCAAGTTTTCTATGCAAAATAGCAAACTCAAACAATCATCAACCATGCTTGAGTTTGCTTTATTGAATTCTTTCCAAGGTAATTATTGGCATTTCTGGCTAATCTATTCATACCTCCCATTTAATTTGTCTTTTTTGAAACCAGGAAATGGACAACTGTTTTTCTGCTGTTTCCCAACATTTCACTTGATGTTTTGCTCAATTCAAAATCTATTAATTTTAGGGCAGTCATACATAAAGAATATCAAAGAGGGAGGTTGGGGTATGAAAGTTTGGGGGGCATATAAAAACAAGTCAAAGTACAACGATAATACATAAAAGAGTGACTATAACAAATATAGTCACCGCTTCCTAAACGTGAATTAAACGGCTACCAGTATGCAAAATTCCCTGTTAGCCCACTCAAGCGGTCGTTATAGTCACTCTTTTATGTATTATCGTTGTGTTTTGTATATGCCCCACGGCTCACAAACTGTGGACTCATTAAAGATACCTAACAAATAGAGACTACTGTTACAGCCTCTGTTGATCAGAGGTAACCCTGGGGATCATCTTATACTACATATTATATTTTATATGCAAATAAGCTTACCTCATCATGGATTGAGGTTATACTTTGTAAGTGCAATAACTATTGTTCTAAATAAATTGGTTAGAAATTTGTCACAGAATTACGCTATGTGATTTTTTCTTTCTTCCATGTTTCTACCATTGGGACATTAGTCCTATCACCCATACTCCTGAGGTCACCAGGATTCTCATTACCATACGAAAGAATCATACCAGCCCAAGGGCCTAACAGAGCATACGTTTGACGTTGATCCCCACTCTACTACACATTGACACGGGATCCAGAAAAGGGACCCTAGGTGGAGGCATCACTCAAGTACCAGAGGATAGAGGAGGACTTTCCCTCACCCCCACAGAGCTGACAGCTTACCTCATAGGATTGAGGTTTCATCTGGTAAGCAGAAAGCGTTTTACCCAGATCTGCTCAGATTGGGACAGTGAATCAAGTGACTTTGAAGAAACTTAGATTTATTTTCTTTAGGCTTCCGTTTTTGTTTATAGATATACTGTATCTGTGTGCTAATTTTGTATTATTGATTTCCTCTTTCTATTATTATATAAACATATATATATATATATATATATATAATCAAAGTTGCAAGGGATTAGCACTCTCACTTAAAAAGTCAATGCCAGGGTGTCAGGATGTTAGGGTGCCAGGAATCAGACTGAGACGAGAAGTGCAAAAATAATCACACCTATATTAATAGCAAAAAATAATAAAAAGTCCACAAGTCAAATAACAAGCCAGGAGTCAAAACCAGAGTTGGCAGTCAGAAGAGCCGAGTCAGGAGCCAAAGTGAATAGTCAGACGAGCCGGAATCAGGAACAAGGAAATCAGCAGAGTCAGGAACAAGCCAGGGATCAGGAACCAGGAAGGACGTCAGGCAGCCAGGAGCTCTCACAAACAGGTCTGAGACAACGCAAAGGCAAAGCATACTGAACAGAGGCCCTTTAAATAATAAATGATGACATCACAATTCTGAGACTGCATCCTGTTTCACACGGATGATGCACACCAGTCTGGCCATAAAAGGAAGTGCAGGAAATGAGCAGCATCCCCCACAATGCACCATAGTCAGGAAGAGAGGTGAGTAAAATGGCTGCCAGCAGCACATGGCAAACAAAACAGGGAAAAACCCTGACAGTACCCTCCCCTCAACGACCCCTCCCCCGCGGGAGGACAAAAGGCTTATTGGGGAAATGGGCATGGAAGGCATGAACATCAGAGGAGGGAACCCAAGAACGCTCCTCCGGACCGTAGCCCCTCCAGTGAACCAAATACTGTACACAGCCCCTGAACATACAAGAGTCAATAATGCTGCTGACCACAAACTGAGCAGGAGGCAACATACGCAGCAACATCAGAACGAAGACCTGGCCACCAGAATTGTTGAGTGACAGACCAAATCATTTGGTTCTTGCCTGGGTGACCTGCGGCTTTGGGATAGTGGTAAGTGTGCAAAAGTTTAGTTCGAAGATTCTCAGGAACAAAACATTTACCACTAGGTTTCTCAGGAGGTGCATTGGTTTGGTCAGTAGGTATAACAGGAGTAGGTACAGACTCCTCCTTTGACAGAGGCGAAAATTGTCAAGAGAGGGCATCAGCCCTAACATTCTTACTACCAGGCAGGTAGGAGACCACATAATTAAACCGAGACAAAAATAGCGCCCATCTGGCCTGTCGGGGCGACAAACGTTTTGCTTCAGATAGATAAGTTCAATTCTTGTGGTCAGTAAGAATGAGCACAGGCACGCTAGTACCCTCGAGAAGATGCCTCCATTCCTTGAGTGCCAAAATTATGGCCAGTAATTCCCTGTCGCCAATTTCATAATTGCACTCCGCTGGAGACAATTTCTTAGAGAAGAAACCACATGGATGCAAGGAACCGTCAGGCGTAGGATGTTGAGACAAAAGGGCACCTACTCCAGTCTCAGATGCATCAACCTCAAGAACGAAAGGCAGGACAGGGTTAGGATGAGCCAGAACTGGAGCGGCAGCAAAGGCAGTCTTAAGACTATCAAAGGCCTTAATGGCAGTAAGTGACCAATGGAGTGGATCATTCTCTTTATGGGTCATGTCTGTGATAGGTTTTACCAAGGAAGAAAAGTTTTTAATAAACTTTCTATAGTAATTGGCGAACCCCAAAAAACGTTGAATAGACCGAAGACCAACTGGGCGAGGCCACTGCAGAACTGTAGAAAACTTGTCAGGATCCATGGAGAACCCTGCAACTGAGATAATATAACCTAGGAAGGTTACTTGAGTCTGATGGAACTCACAATTCTCGAGTTTACAAAACAGGCTGTTCTCACGTAGTCTCTGAAGAACCTGTGTAACATCAGAACGATGAGCCTCAAATGTGGGTGAGTGTATGAGGATGTCATCTAAGTACACCACAACACAATGTTGCAACATATCTCGTAGGACATCATTAATAAATTCCTGAAAAACAGCAGGAGCATTACATAGGCCAAAGGACATTACAAGATACTCATAATGCCCGCTCCTGGTGTTAAATGCTGTTTTCCATTCATGGCCCTCCTTAATCCTAACGCGATTGTACGCTCCTCTCAAATCAAGTTTAGTAAAGACCGTAGCTCCCTTGAGGCGGTCAAAGAGTTCCGTAATGGGCGGAATAGGGTAAGCATTCTAAATGGTAAGACGATTAAGACCCCTATAATCGATGAATGGTCTTAACTCGCCACCCTTTTTCTTCACAAAGAAGAAGCCAGCCCCTGCAGGAGAGCAGGATTTGCGGATGATCCCCCGCGACAGAGCATCGGCAACATACTCCTCCATAGCACAATTCTCTGCAACAGACAGAGGGTAAACCCGGCCCTGCGGAGGAATGGCTCCGGGTTGCAGGTCTATGGCACAATCGTAAGACCGGTGAGGAGGCAACGTACCGCCACGCACCTTGTCAAAAACGTCTAGTAATTCTTGGTACTCCTCTGGCAATTGAGATACCGAAGAAGTGCACAAGACTTTAACTGGTTTCCGAAGACAAGAGGAAATACATTGCGGGGACCACGACAAAATTTCAGACCTGCGCCAGTCGAGATTGGGATTGTGCTTTTGGAGCCAGGGATAACCCAGAACAACCGGAAAATGCAGAGATTTTATCACCTGGAACTGGAGGGTTTCAAAATGGAGAGCCCCAACAGCCATGGACAACGGAGCAGTTTCGTGAGTAACGAGTGCAGGCTGAAGGGGCCCGCCATCAATGGCCTCAATAGCAAGCGGAACAGACCGAGGCAAAACAGGAATGGAGTGCTTTGATACAAAACCACTGTCAATGAAATAGCCCGCAGCACCGGAGTCAACAAGAGCCTGAGTGACTATGGAGGAGTCCACCCAGAAAAGGACAACCGTGACCAGGTTTCTCCTTAAGCGGTTCTGGGGACGAGGATAAACCACCCAAGGTCTGCCCCCAACAGGACCTTAGGTGTGAGCGTTTCCCGGCCGTGTAGGACAAGACTTCAAAAGGTGGCCCTGTAACCCACAATAGAGGCAGAGCCCCTCCCTCCTCCTAAAGGCCCTCTCTGCCGCAGAGAGATGTGTGAATCCCAACTCCATCGGCTCAGCAGTACCTGGTGACTCGGGACCAGGAGGCATGGGAGGAAAGGGAGGCATGGGTGGGAACGAACACGTAGGAGACAACGGAACAGGAGGCTTCCGCAAGCGCTCCTTGAAAGAGGGCCTCTCTCTGAGTCTGATGTCAATTAGGATAAAAAAAGACACCATTGCCTCAAGATCCTCTGGTAAATCTCTGGCAGCAACTTTGTCTTTAATCGCATCAGAGAGCCCATGAGAGAAGGCGGCAACAAGGGCTTCATTGTTCCAACCTACCTCTGCGGCAAGCATACGGAACTCAATAGCATACTGAGCAACAGATCTTGTACCCTGCTTAATGGACATGAGTCGTTTAGCAGCAGAGGAGGAGCGAGCCAGAACATCAAATACCCTTCGAAAGGAGGCCACAAATTCAGGGTAATTTGAAATCACAGGTTTATTAGTCTCCCACAAGGGATTAGCCCAGGCAAGAGCTGTGTCAGAGAGTAACGAGATGAGAAATCTCAACTTAGCTGTCAGAGGGAAACGCCTGAGGTAACATCTCAAAGTAAATGCCCAACTGGTTCAAAACCCCTCTGCACTGAAAAGTATCACCTCCATATCGCTGAGGTAGAGGTGCAGAACCGGACATGCTCCTGGTAGGCATAGGTGCAGCAGCGAAAACAGGAGCAGCCATAACTTGCAGGACACTTTGGTCCAAATGTGCAGTGCGACTCAGCAGGGTTTGCAGGGATAGTGCAAATTGATCCAAGCGGTGATCCTGTACATCCATCCTGGAAATGATGGCAGGTAAAGGTGGATAATTAGCACCATCAGGATTCATGGCCTTTGCGTAATGTCAGGGTGCCAGGAATCAGACTGAGACGAGAAGTGCAAAAATAATCACACCTTTATTAATAACAAAAAATAATAAAAAGTCCACAAGTCAAATAACAAGCCAGGAGTCAAAACCAGAGCTGGTAGTCAGATGAGCCGAGTCAGGAGCCAAAGCGAATAGTCAGACGAGCCGGAATCAAGAACAAGGAAATCAGCAGAGTCAGGAACAAGCCAGGGATCAGGAACCAGGAAGGACGTCAGGTAGCCAGGTAATACACAGGAGCTCTCACAAACAGGTCTGAGACAACGCAAAGGCAAAGCATACTGAACAGAGGCCCTTTAAATAATAAATGATGACATCACAATTCTGAGACTGCATCCTGTCTCACACGGATGATGCACACCAGTCTGGCCATAAAAGGAAGTGCAGGAAATGAGCAGCATCCCCCACATTGCACTATAGTCAGGAAGAGAGGTGAGTAAAATGGCTGCCAGTAGCACATGGCAAACAAAACAGGGAAAAACTCTGACACAGGAACACAAGTATCATAGAAGAAGTGGCAGATCCGCACTAGCTGGACTTTCAAAATTTAGCAATTTATTGTGAACAGTGACGTTTCGGGATTCAAACCGTCCTCTTCATCAGACCAAACAAAAGTGAACAATATTGTGAGCTTATATAGCAAATAACCCCTCCCCCAGGAAAGAAAATAATTGATCAGGTAAGTATAAATTATGTTTTCTTTCCAATGGCATGGAGAGTCCACAAATCCATTCAATTACTAGTGGGAACCAATACCAAAGCTAGAGTCCACAGAATGGAAGGGAGGGCTACACAAGACAGGCAAACCTAAACAGAAGGCACCACCATTTGAAGAACTTTCCTCCCAAAAGAATCCTCAGCTGAGGCAAAAACATCAAATTTGGAAAAATTTGGAAAAAGTATGCAATTATGACCAAGTGACCGCCCTGTAAATCTGTTCCATAGAAGCATAATTTTTAAAGGCCCAAGAGGAAGCGACAGACCTAGTGGAGTGAGTCGTAATTTTCTCTGGAGGCTGCTGTCCAACTGTCTCATAAGCCAATCTGACCTCTACATTTACCAGAAAAGACAACAAAAAGAGCAGAAGATTGACAAAAATCTTTTGTAGCCTGTAAATAGAACCTAAAAGCACGCACAACATCCAGATTGTGCAATAACCACTCCTTCTTAGAGGAAGGATTAGGACAAAATGAAGGAACAACAATTTCTTGGTTAATTAGATATCAACAAATGGAGCCTGCTGCAACACTTTAAGAACCAGATTAAGCAATTAAGCTAAAAATAGGCCTGATTCTAACCAAAGCCTGGACAAAAGATTGAACATCTGGCAAAATTGCCAGATGCTTCTGCAGAAGAATCGACAGAGTCGAAATCTGACCCTTTAGGGTAATGACTGAAAAACCCTTCTCCAGGCCCTCCTGAAGAAAGGACAGAATACAGGAAATTCTCACCTGACTCCAAGAAAAAACCCTAAATCTGCACCAATGAAGCTATTTATGCCCTACCTTATAATAAATCTTGCGAGTAACAGGCTTATGAGCCTGATTCATAGTCTCAATAACTTTCACAGAAAAACCTTGTCTGGACAATACTAAGCATTCAATCTCCAAGCAGTCAGCTTCAGATAGACTAAGTTCGGATGGAGGAAGGGACCCTGAAGTAGAAGATCCTTCCTCAGAGGAAATTTCCACATGGGAAATGACGACATCCTCACTAGGTCTGCAAACTGTGCGAGGCCACGCTGGAGCTGTTAGAATCAATGAAGCCTGCTCCTGTCTGATACAAGCTATCACCCGAGGAAGGAGGGCAACCGGAGGAAACAGATAAACTAGACTGAAGTCCCATGGCACTGCCAGGGCGTCTACCAGAGCTGCATTTGGATCTCTTGATCTTGCTCCGTATCTTGGAAGCTTGGCGTTTAGACAAGAGGCCATCAGATCCAGCTCCGGAACTCCCTACTTGAGGATTAACATCGAGAAAACTTCCGGATGGAGAGCCCATTCCCCTGGATGAAATGTCTGCCTGCTTCTTAGTTGTCCACCCCTGGGATATGAATGGCAGAGAGATAACAGTTGTGCGACTCTGCCCAATGAAGAATGTGATTCACCTTCTTCATAGCTAACAAGTAGTTATGTCCCGAACTGTTCGCCCGCGAACGGTTCACAGCGAACATAGCTTGTTCGCGTTTGCGTTTGTGGGCGAACACATGGCGATGTTCGATCCGCCCCTATGTGTCATCATTGTGGAAACTTTGACCCTTTATGTCACAGCCGCCTGACACTTTAGAGCCAATCAACATCAGACACTCCCTCACAGACACTCCCAGCTACTCGGAATCCGCCATTTTAGACTCATAACGACCTTGCTTTCTTAATGAGAGGACGTGTTGTGTTTTTGCTCCTGACATTAATAGGAAAAACATAGCTAGGCTAGTGTATTTACAGTCCAGAAGGACTCCACTCATCTCTGCTGCAAGCACAGCACCCCAAAAAGCCCTTTTTAGGGCTATATTTCGTGCCTTTTTTTTTTTTGTGTCGTTTTTTTTTTATTAGCATTTGCCTGGCTTTCAGCTGTGTGTTTAAGGCTCACAGCATATGCTGTGACTACTGCCACCACTGATATCTCCCTAACAACATTAGTTTAAATTTAACTAACCCAAAAATATAATTATTTTTCTAGTGTAATTTTTTTTCATTTTCTATCAGGCCAGTGTCACACAGCATATACTCTGGTTCATTGCTCTGTGCCAGCCAGCAGCCACCAGTGTTAATATCCGTTTATAACATTATTTTTAATTTAAAAAAAAAAACACAAAAAAATATTTTTCTAGTGTAATCTAATTACATTTACTATCATGCCTGTGTCTGTCAGGCTCACTCAGCATTAATATACCTCTTTTTTTCAGTCTTTTGGTTAATTGGTCTGTGCCAGGCAGCCACCCAAGCACTCATATCTATTCTCCTTCACCTTAATTTTAATATATAAAAAAAAAAAGTTTAAATTTGTTTGCTAGTGTAATCCAATATAATTTTCTATCCGGCCTGTGTGTTTTGCTGACATAGAGAGCCTACTGTGTTTACTTGCTGCCCTCCCTAGTCTATGAGCCACGACTCATATGTGTTTAACCTTTTTTTAATTCCCCCCCCCAAAAAATAATTTCAATCATTTTTCTAGTGTAATCTAATAGTATTTTCTATCAGGCGTGTGTGTATCCGACTTACAGAGCCTACTGTTTTTAATAGCTGCCCTTCCAAGGCTATCAGCCACGACTCATATGTATGTGCTTAACCTTTTTCTTAAAATTTCCAAAAAAAAGTCTTTAAATCATTATGCTAGTGTAATCTAATTGTATTTTCTATCAGGCCTGTGTCTAACTGTCTATCTGACTTACACAGCATACTTTTGTTATAATTGCTGCCCTACGTAGCAGCCAGCCAGTGCGACCACTCATAGAGTCATATGTGCATTGCACTTCTTAACATAATTTTAATATTAAAATCTAAAATTTTAAAATATTTTGCTAGTGTAATGTAACTTAATTTTCTATCAGTCCTGTGTTTTTGTCACTTACACAGCATACTGTGTTAAATTGCTGCCCTACCTACCATCCACGACTCATATCTGCCAGCCTGTCTGCCAGGCCCAAGTAGCCAATTAGTGGCACCAATCACAATTCTTGTAACAGTAATTAAAAAAAAAAAAATCATAATTTTTTGGACTGCAAATATTCAGTCTCCTAGTGCCATTGAATTTCATTTACCTCCTGCCTGCCACTGCCAGCCTTTTGTGCCAGGCCGTCTAGCCAACTATTTACACCAATCATAATTGTTGTCACAGACAGTATATTTATTAATTTAAATAAAAAAATTTTTTAGTGTTGATCTTAATCCTCAGTTTGCTCGTGCCCTAGAATTGCACTTTTCTACAGCCTTCCAAGCCTGTGTGCCAGGCCTACTTAAAAAATATTAACACCAATCATATTTGTTGTGACAGTATTCTAATAATTAAAAATTAAAATTTTTGGTAATAGTTGCTTTGATTTGAATCCTCAGTTTGCTGGTGCCATTGAATAGCACTTTCCTCCTGCCTTGCAGCCTGCTGTGAGCCAGGCCCCCACCTAGCCAATTGTTGTCAGCAATCATATTTCTGTTAACAGTATTGCAAAAATTGTCAATCATCACTGTTTAGACTGTCAGTAATCAGTCTCCTAGTGTCCTTGAATTGCATCTACCTCCTGCCTGCCATCCTTTTGTGCCAGGCCGTCTTGCCAACTATTTACACCAATCCTAATTTTTTGTCACAGTATAGTTACTAATTACAATTAAAAAAAATCTTGATTGTTGATGATCTTAATCCTCAGTTTGCTCGTGCCTTTGAATTGCACTTTTCCGCTTGGATTTATTTTTGTATTGGGTGCGGCTAATCATGCAGGCCATATAGAGCTGCCACCATTCGGTGTTGTATCAGCTATAAAAATAATAAGAACTGTACTATCAAAATACAGACAATGAAGGGCCTATGAAGACTGAGCAAAGGTTGGATTGTAGTATTTTGTTCGGCTAATCATGATGGCCATGTAGACCACCCGTAACAGGGATGAAAGTGCTAAGAATAGTACTAATTGAAACAACCGAGTTAGCCATGGGTGTTAGTCTAAGACCACTCGGCTTTTTTTGGGGTTTGGGTGCAGCTAATCATGAAGGCCAGATAGACCTGCCACCATTTGGTGTTGTAACAGGTATTAAACTGCAAAGAACAGTACTACTTAACACAACCTACTTACCATGGGTCCCAGAGCATATGTTTGGTTATTATATTTTGTAAGGGTAATCATGCAGGCCATATAGACCTCCACCGATAGGGTGAGTATGAGTAACAGCTATTAAAATGCGAAGGACATTACTAATTAACACAACATAGTTACCATGGGTCGCAGACCAAGAGCAGATGTCTTATTATTATATTTTGTATGGGTAATCATCCAGGCCGTATAGACCTCACCAAATAGGGGGAGTTACAGAGATTAAAGTGCTAAGAATGGTAGTACTTAAAACACAACCTAGTTAAAATAGGTAGCAGACCACATGTCTTATTATTATAATTTTTCAGGGTAATCTGGCAGGCCATATAGAACACCCCCGATAGGGGGGGGGGGAACAGGGATTAAAGTGCTAAGAAAAGTACTAATTAACACAAGCTAGTTGGGTCCAAGAACGCATGTTTGATTATTAGAATTTATTAGGGTAATTATATATCTAACAAATCTATCTATTTCTCTTCTATCGATTCTATCTAACTATCAATCTATGTATATCTATCTATCCTATCTATCAATCTATCTTCTGTCCGGGATGTTTTGAGACAGCCACTTTGGGAATGTTAGTTGATTTAGACCCATTATGGCTTAAAAGCAGACTCTGCATAAACTATGTAATTTTCCATGGGAGTTTTGCCAGGGATCGCCCTCCAGCATGCGACAGTCCAGGTGTTAGTACCCTTGAAACAACTTTTCCATCACTATTGTGGCCAGAAAGAGTCCTTGTAGGTTTTAAAGTTCGCCTGCCTATTGAACAATACCGGAAGTTTGAGTCCGCCGTTCGCGAACCGAAAATTTTAGGTTCACGACATCACTGCTAACAAGCTCTGAGTTTCTCCTTGGTGGTTGATATACGCCACCAAAGTGATGTTGTCCGATTAAAATCTGATAAACCGGACTAAACTCAGTTGAGGACAAACTGATAGAGCATTGAGAATTGCTCTCAATTCTAATATATTTATAGGTAGGGCAGATTCCTCCTGAGTCCAAAGTCCCTGAGCTCTTAGGGACCCCCAAACTGCTCCCCAGCCTAACAGGCTGGCATCCATGGTCACAATCTCCCAAGAAGGTCTTAGGAAACAAGAGCCCTGAGACAAATGGTCCTGGGAGATCCACCAAGACAGAGACATCCTTGTCTCGGAGTCTAAAACTATCCTCTGAGAGAGATCCGAATGGTCTCTGTTCCATTGATTAAGCATACATAACTGTAGAGGTCTCGGATGGAAGCGAGCAAACTGAATAATGTCCATGGATGCCACCATGAGACCAATTAATTCCATGCATACAGCCACTGATGGACGAACAGAGGGCTGAAGAGAATGACAGGCCTCCAGAAGTTTGATTTTTCTGATCTCCGTCAAAAAAAATCTGAGCCTATGATTGTCCCCAGAAAACATACCCTGGTACATGGCACCAAGGAACTTTTCCCTAGATTCACCTTCCACCCGTGAGAGCGGAGAATAGCTAACAGAGAATCTGTATGGGATCTTGCTAACTGAAAAGATGACACCTGGTATCCCTAGAGATCTGGCCACAGCCAAAAGAACCCCTAGAACCTTTGTAAAGATTCGAGGAGCAGTGGCGAGGCCGAAAGGCAGGGTTACAAATTGGAAATGTTGATCTAAAAAAGCGAACTTAAAATGTTCCCTGTGGATAGGCACATGAAGATACGCATCCTTTAGGTCTATAGTGGTCATAAACTGACCCTCCTGAACTAGAGGGAGAATAGAACAAATAGTGTCCATTTTGAAGGACGGGACCATGAGAAACTTGTTGAGAGACTTTAAGTCTAGAATGGGTCTAAAAGGTCCCTCCTTTGTGGGAACTACAAAAAGATTTGAATAAAATCCCTGACCCTGTTCTGCTAGAGGAACTGGGATAATCACTCCCAGAGAGGACAAATCTCTTATGCAGTTTAAGAAGGCATCTCCCTTTACCTGGTTTACAGATAATCTTGATAATAGGAATCTGTCCCTGGGGGGACAAGACTTGAATCCTATACTGTATCCCTGGGAGACTACATACACTGCCCAAGGATATGGAACGTTGCGAATCCAAGTGTGCTGAAAAAAGGAAAGCCTGCCCCCCAAGGATCTGAACGTTGCAAATCTAAGCCTGCTGAAAAAAGAAAAGCCTGACCCTACCTGATCCAGAACTGGATTGGGAGCAGCCCCTTCATGCTGACTTAGCCTCAGCCTTTGTTCCAGGGCTGGCTAGCTCTCCAAGAAGTCTTGGCTTGCTCAGATTTAAAAGACGATGAAGATCTCTGTCCCTTGAAGTTATGAAAGGAATGAAAGTTAGAAGTCTGACGACCCTTGGGTCTATTCTTCTTATCTTGTGGTAAAAAAAAAACTCCCTTTCCACCATTAACCATGGAAATTATGTCTGCTAGACCAGAACCAAATAAAGTCTTACTCTTAAAAGGTAAAGACAGAAGCTTGGATTTAGAAGTCACATCCGCAGACCAAGACTTTAACCAAAGGGCTTTGCGGGCTAGTATTGCAAAACTAGAAATCTTGGCTCCCAGCCTAACAACTTGCATACTGGCATCACAGATAAAAGTATTAGCCAGCATTAGAGCCTTGATCCTATCCTGGATCTCCTCTATAGTAGTCTTTCTGAAATTAGATCAAAGAGTCACACCAATAAGAGGCTGCACCAGCAACTATCACAATACTAGCAACTGGTTGCCATTGCAAACCCTGATGAAGAAATTTCATTCTTAAATAAACCTCCAGTTTCTTATCCATAGGATCTCTAAAAGAGGAACTATCCTCAAGAGGAATAGTAGTTCTCTTGGCAGATATAGTGCCCTCTACTCTAGGAACAGTGCGCCACAGATCTTGCACTGAATCAGCCACAGGAAATCTTTTTAAACACAGGAGACAGGTTAAAAGGAACATCCGGCTTATCCCATTCCTGAGATATAATATCAGACATGCGATCTGGAACAGGAAAAACCTCCACAAATTTAGGTTTGACATAAAAAACTCTTCAGTTTATTAGCCTTTTTAGGAGCCTCTGCAACAGTTTCAGAGTCATCCAAAGTAGCTAAAACATTCAAAAGTAAACGGAGCGGAGATGCTCCAGTTTAAATCTAAAATGAACCTCCTCAGAATCTATTGTACAAGGGACTGCAGATTCTGAATCAGAGGAATGCAGAGGAATGATCCTCACTAGATAACTGAGAAAGACTAACCAAATAAGTCTTGTCAGAAACAGAACCCATAGAAATGTTCTTAGATTTCCTCTTCCTTTTACCAGAACTAGGTAAAGCACTTAGGGCTGCAGAAACTGCAGAAGTCAACTGCACAGCAAAAATCTTTAGGCAAACAAACACTCCCAGAAACTGACTGAGAGGAACCACGGGGCACTGCATGTGAATCTGTCAAAGACTGGGACATGTTAGAGGAAGGCTGAGATAACCCCTGAACAGCATTATCCTGAGAAAAAGAAGGCTCAGGTAAGGAATCCTTATCCTTAGATAATAAAACCTTATTAAGGCAAGGGGAACAAAATTGCACAGGAAAAACCTGGGCATCTGCACAATAAAGACATTTATCAAATGACAGAGAAAGCTTGGGATCGGCATCCATAGTAAAATAAAATAGCCCTTTATTTTCCTTATACTCTAAATTCTATATAGAAAATTTGAATATAAAAATTGTATGCATAGATATTAAATAATTAATAAAACTGGCACCTCTACACCCCAGCCACGCTGTAGAGACTCACCCAACCGGTAACCAGGAATCCAATCTAAACTGCAAATCCTAGAAAGCTGCAACCATCAGAGAGAAGCGACAGGCAGGAAAAATGATCTTATAGCAGAAAAACCACTCTGACTCCTTAAAAAACAGGTGGCTACAAAACAAACTGTTCAGGACTCAGAAAGTAACTGAGCGGTCACATGATCGCAAATTCAAAAGTAATGATAAATTGGCCCCTTTGTGTATACAAGTGTCTCTGACTGATTGCTTCTATGCTGCATTGCCCACTGGGCATCCCTACATCTATACCTGTCCAATGAACAATCTTCCTAAAGAGATATTACCCAAATAAAATAAAAGGTAACTTTGTGCAAATAAATCTCTATAGCCAAAATCAAAAAAGCCTTCACATGACAGAACAGTGCCCTGAACTGCTGCCCAATAAATCCCCAAAATTTAAAAGGGATATTCAGTCCCATAAGGATCCACCTTGTTCTCAAACTATCCCTTTTTCTTCTTCTTTTAAAAACAAGGAACTCCTAAGTGCTGCATCCTTCTCACCTAGAAGGTAAAAGCACTTACCTGTGGATCCGCTGTAGGGCAGGTACAGCAAACAGGTGTGACAGAATCCTCACTGACATAGACCTGTAGATAAAGAAAAAACAGAGTAACTAACCCTGGTTTTCTATATAGGGGTAGAAAAATGTTGGAAGGTAAGCAAAGACCATCTCACCATCTTCCAACTGCTAAAAACCACCATTACTCTTACTAAAGAGAATTACATGGACACAGCATAACCCCAATCGTTGCTTGCAGGGAAAAGTACCCATTTAAAGGATTACCACCTTTATTTCTTCAGACACCTTCGCACTTCACCTACAATGTTACACAGGCAAAGAATGACTGTGGATTGTGGGTAATAGGAGGATATTTGAAGCTTAGCTGGGGTGTTCTATGCCTCCACCTGGTGGCCAGGAGTGATTGAATGGATTTGTGGACTCTCCATGCCACTGTAAAGAAAAAGTGTTTAAAATCATAATGTTTGTGATAATATTAGGAATCAACATAGCTATATATAAAATCCACCAATTGACCATAGTGGAACATAATGCAGGGCACCGCATATCAATCTCTAAAAAACTTAAACCCATATGAACATAAACGTTGCCAAAGTGTTTAGATGTACCCAGAATGTGTGATCACGCAGCTCATACGTGTATAATCAGAGTGTAAGAAGTGCTGACAGGCAACATCCGCATATTATTGTGGCTTTACTCTTAACAGTGATACTATCCTACTAGGCTGCGTGTGTAATATTTCACTTCCATATAGACGCATACGCCCCTCCATAGCTGACTAGTGATATTCACCGCTCATATAAACATATACGTGATGACGAACGCATATATTTATGATTTGATATGCAGCAAAATATTTATGTATGTCCGTTTTAATAACGGTGCTCTGCATATATATATATATATATATATATATATACACACACAAGTTCATAAATAGCAAGCACACTCTGGCTTTTTTTAAAAAGTGCTTTATTGGCACAAAAAAAATCTGCGACGTTTCAGGGACTTCACCCCTTCTTCAGTTGAGGTAAGGGCCCCTAATTATCAAAGTCTGGCGGACCTGATCCGACAGTGCGGATCAGGTCCGCCAGACCTCGCTGAATACGGAGAGCAATACGCTCTCTGTATTCAGCATGCTGCTGGTGCAACACCGCCCCCTGCAGACTCGCGGCCAATGGGCCGCCAGCAGGGGGGTGTCAATCAACCCGATCATACTCGATCAGGTTGATTTCCGGCGATGTCTGTCCGCCTGCTAAGAGCAGACGGACAGGTTATGGAGCAGCGGTCTTTGTGACCACTGCTTCATAACTGCTGTTTCTGGCGAGTCTGAAGACTCGCCAGAAACACGGGCCGTCAAGCTCCTTTCGGAGCTTGATAGATAGGCCCCACTGTGTGAGAAAGCGGTGAAGTCCCCGAAACGTCACTGATTTTTTTTGTGTGCCAATAAAACACTTTTTTTATTGTTTTATATATATATATATATATATATATATATATATAAATAAAGAAAAATGGAAAAATTTACACCAGCCATAAACCCAAACTATTAATTTAGTTTAGGGTGCCCAGGATAACTATATCAAATCTATATATCTTGGGGTGCACGGAGGCATAGGAAATTAATTAATAAAAAAAAAAGGTATTAGAAAGAAAAAAGGCTCGCCAAAAACAGCAGTTATGAAGCAGCAGTATTCATAACTGGTCCGCTGCCTCTGAGGCTGCAGTCTGCAATCCGGCCGATACTATACGATCGGGTTGATTGACACCCCCTGCTAGCGGCCAAATCTGCAGGGGGCGGCATTGAACAAGCAGTTCACCAGAACTGCTTGTGCAATGTTAAATGCCGACACCATATCATGTCGGACAGACAATGATAAATCGGCCCCTTTGTGTATACAAGTGTCTCTGACTGATTGCTTCTATGCTGCATTTCCCACTGGGCACCCCTACATCTGTCTATACCTGCTATGACAAATGAACTGGATTAGCACATTTTTTACGAGCTCTTTACTTGAAGACCATTTTTTCCACTAGTATTGCTTATATTTTTTTAAGTGGCATATTAATATTTTGAGTATTCTTAGGCCTAGATTTAGAGTTCGGCGGTAAAAGGGCTGTTAACGCTCCGCGGGTTTTTTTCTGGCCGCACCATAAATTTAACTCTGGTATCGAGAGTTCAAACAAATGCTGCGTTAGGCTCCAAAAAAGGAGCGTAGAGCATTTTTACCGCAAATGCAACTCTCGATACCAGAGTTGCTTACGGACGCGGCCGGCCTCAAAAACGTGCTCGTGCACGATTCTCCCATAGGAAACAATGGGGCTGTTTGAGCTGAAAAAAAACCTAACACCTGCAAAAAAGCAGCGTTCAGCTCCTAACGCAGCCCCATTGTTTCCTATGGGGAAACACTTCCTACGTCTGCACCTAACACTCTAACATGTACCCCGAGTCTAAACACCCCTAACCTTACACTTATTAACCCCTAATCTGCCGCCCCCGCTATCGCTGACCCCTGCATTACACTTTTAACCCCTAATCTGCCGCTCCGTAAACCGCCGCCACCTACGTTATCCCTATGTACCCCTAATCTGCTGCCCTAACATCGCCGACCCCTATGTTATATTTATTAACCCCTAATCTGCCCCCCACAACGTCGCCGACACCTACCTACACTTATTAACCCCTAATCTGCCGAGCGGACCTGAGCGCTACTATAATAAATGTATTAACCCCTAATCCGCCTCACTAACCCTATCATAAATAGTATTAACCCCTAATCTGCCCTCCCTAACATCGCCGACACCTACCTTCAATTATTAACCCCTAATCTGCCGACCGGAGCTCACCGCTATTCTAATAAATGTATTAACCCCTAAAGCTAAGTCTAACCCTAACACTAACACCCCCCTAACTTAAATATAATTTACATCTAACGAAATAAATTAACTCTTATTAAATAACTTATTCCTATTTAAAGCTAAATACTTACCTGTAAAATAAATCATAATATAGCTACAATATAAATTACATTTATATTATAGCTATTTTAGGATTAATATTTATTTTACAGGCAACTTTGTAATTATTTTAACCAGGTACAATAGCTATTAAATAGTTAAGAACTATTTAATAGTTACCTAGTTAAAATAATTACAAATTGACCTGTAAAATAAATCCTAACCTAAGTTATAATTAAACCTAACACTACCCTATCAATAAAATAATTAAATAAACTACCTACAATTACCTACAATTAACCTAACACTACACTATCAATAAATTAAATAAACACAATTGCTACAAATAAATACAATTAAATAAACTATCTAAAGTACAAAAAATAAAAAAGAACTAAGTTACAGAAAATAAAAAAATATTTACAAACATAAGAAAAATATTACAACAATTTTAAACTAATTACACCTACTCTAAGCCCCCTAATAAAATAACAAAGACCCCCAAAATAAAAAATTCCCTACCCTATTCTAAAATACAAAAATTACAAGCTCTTTTACCTTACCAGCCCTGAACAGGGCCCTTTGCGGGGCATGCCCCAAGAATTTCAGCTCTTTTGCCTGTAAAAAAAAACATACAATACCCCCCCCCCAACATTACAACCCACCACCCACATACCCCTAATCTAACCCAAACCCCCCTTAAATAAACCTAACACTAAGCCCCTGAAGATCTTCCTACCTTGTCTTCACCTCACCAGGTATCACCGATCCGTCCTGGCTCCAAGATCTTCATCCAACCCAAGCGGGGGTTGGCGATCCATAATCCGGTGCTCCAAAGTCTTCCTCCTATCCGGCAAGAAGAGGACATCCGGACCGGCAAACATCTTCTCCAAGCGGCATCTTCTATGTTCTTCCATCCGATGACGACCGGCTCCATCTTGAAGACCTCCAGCGCGGGTCCTCTTCTTGCCGGATAGGAGGAAGACTTTGGAGCACCGGATTATGGATCGCCAACCCCCGCTTGGGTTGGATGAAGATCTTGGAGCCAGGACGGATCGGTGATACCTGGTGAGGTGAAGACAAGGTAGGAAGATCTTCAGGGGCTTAGTGTTAGGTTTATTTAAGGGGGGTTTGGGTTAGATTAGGGGTATGTGGGTGGTGGGTTGTAATGTTGGGGGGGGGGGTATTGTATGTTTTTTTTTACAGGCAAAAGAGCTGAAATTCTTGGGGCATGCCCCGCAAAGGGCCCTGTTCAGGGCTGGTAAGGTAAAAGAGCTTGTAATTTTTGTATTTTAGAATAGGGTAGGGAATTTTTTATTTTGGGGGGCTTTGTTATTTTATTAGGGGGCTTAGAGTAGGTGTAATTAGTTTAAAATTGTTGTAATATTTTTCTTATGTTTGTAAATATTTTTTTATTTTCTGTAACTTAGTTCTTTTTTATTTTTTGTACTTTAGATAGTTTATTTAATTGTATTTATTTGTAGCAATTGTGTTTATTTAATTTATTGATAGTGTAGTGTTAGGTTAATTGTAGGTAATTGTAGGTAGTTTATTTAATTATTTTATTGATAGGGTAGTGTTAGGTTTAATTATAACTTAGGTTAGGATTTATTTTACAGGTCAATTTGTAATTATTTTAACTAGGTAACTATTAAATAGTTCTTAACTATTTAATAGCTATTGTACCTGGTTAAAATAATTACAAAGTTGCCTGTAAAATAAATATTAATCCTAAAATAGCTATAATATAAATGTAATTTATATTGTAGCTATATTATGATTTATTTTACAGGTAAGTATTTAGCTTTAAATAGGAATAAGTTATTTAATAAGAGTTAATTTATTTCGTTAGATGTAAATTATATTTAAGTTAGGGGGGTGTTAGTGTTAGGGTTAGACTTAGCTTTAGGGGTTAATACATTTATTAGAATAGCGGTGAGCTCCGGTCGGCAGATTAGGGGTTAATAATTGAAGGTAGGTGTCGGCGATGTTAGGGAGGGCAGATTAGGGGTTAATACTATTTATGATAGGGTTAGTGAGGCGGATTAGGGGTTAATACATTTATTATAGTAGCGCTCAGGTCCGCTCGGCAGATTAGGGGTTAATAAGTGTAGGTAGGTGTCGGCGACGTTGTGGGGGGCAGATTAGGGGTTAATAAATATAACATAGGGGTCGGCGATGTTAGGGGCAGCAGATTAGGGGTACATAGGGATAACGTAGGTGGCGGCGATTTGCGGTCGGAAGATTAGGGGTTAATTATTTTAAGTAGCTTGCGGCGACGTTGTGGGGGGCAAGTTAGGGGTTAATAAATATAATATAGGGGTCGGCGGGGTTAGGGGCAGCAGATTAGGGGTACATAAGTATAACGTAGGTGGCGGTCGGCAGATTAGGGGTTAAAAATTTTAATCGAGTGGCGGCGATGTGGGGGGACCTCGGTTTAGGGGTACATAGGTAGTTTATGGGTGTTAGTGTACTTTAGGGTACAGTAGTTAAGAGCTTTATAAACCGGCGTTAGCCAGAAAGCTCTTAACTCCTGCTATTTTCAGGCGGCTGGAATCTTGTCGTTAGAGCTCTAACGCTCACTGCAGAAACGACTCTAAATACCAGCGTTAGAAAGATCCCATTGAAAAGATAGGCTACGCAAATGGCGTAGGGGGATCTGCGGTATGGAAAAGTCGCGGCTGAAAAGTGAGCGTTAGACCCTTTAATCACTGACTCCAAATACCAGCGGGCGGCCAAAACCAGCGTTAGGAGCCTCTAACGCTGGTTTTGACGGCTACCGCCGAACTCTAAATCTAGGCCTAAGTGTGTTGTTTTCTCAATAAATGTACATTTTTATCATGCACTTGTTGGGAGTTTTTAATATAGCTTCTTCTCATACAGGAGCAATAAATAGTGCCCCACTCATATTCTAGCCCTAAGTGTGCAATAGCAATAAAACTAAAAAAAAACAATGTACAGTATATACCTTAATTTAAAAATTCTGTATTGCTAAAAATGCTAACCATCATTTGAACCTATAGCTAGTTGTAATCTTTTTGCTGATAGTGTGCATGTATACTGTATATATGTGTATGCATGTGTATTTATGTGTTTATTTGTGTATATATGTTAGAAAAATGGCGCTTACCGACTTGCTTGACGCATGGTTACCACAAACTTTCAATTTGTAAAAAACGTAATATCTGCGAACCGCATTAAAGCAAAGTACAATAAAACGAGGTACGTCTAAATATTGTTTTCCAATAGGAGCAAATGATCAACTTAAGGCGACAACTTGACTGCACAACCTTCTATTTTAATGCCCTCCATTTCCTGTCTGTTTTTGTGCTAGGGGCTCTATTGCTAAGTCGAACAGAAGAGGAGACAATGGGCAGCTTTGTCTTATGCCTCACTGTTAGCTGAATGAGGGAGCGATGCCTCCATTTCTGGCAATTAAAGCTGGGAATTTGCTACTGAATCCTAAAACTTCAAGTGTTTTAAAAAATTTTTGGGTACTCCACTCTATTAAATGCTTTGGCATCTATTTATCAAGCCGTCAACCGCAAATACGCTGGAATTCCGCAGCGTATTTGTGGCGAGCCTGATTACCCTTAGTTATCAAACCCTACAGACCGGCAAAAGTAGAATTTAGTGACGTAACACAGATCGATGCTTATGTCATTATAGATGTTCCGAATGCAAATTCGGCACAATCTGACAACTTTTGCTAGTTATCAATTTTCTACCAGGTACGCTCGCCACTATTCCGGCCCAGCGTACCTGGTTTTCAATCCGCCACCCTGGAGGCGGCGGATACCGTAGGAATCAATGGGAGTCTGAAAGCAGCGAAAGCTTATGTTCACTGCTGCCCAATATCCCATTGCTTCCTATGGGAATGTTTACACCTAACATCCTAACATGTACCCCGAGTTTAAACACCCCTAATCTGTCCCCCTACACCGCCGCCACCTACAATATACTTATTAACCCATAATCTGCCGACACCTAAATAAAAGTTATTAACCCCTATCCTGCCGCTCCCGGATCCCGCCGCATCTAAATAAACTTATTAACCCCTAAACCGCCGCTCCCGGAGCCCACCGCCACCTACATTATACTTATTAACCCCTAATCTGCTGCCCCTACAACGCCGCCACCTACATTATATTTATTATCCCCTAATCTGCCCCCCCTACACCGTCGCCACCTACCTACATTTATTTACCCCTAATCTGCCACCCCCAACGTCGCCGCCACTATATTAAATTTATTAACCCCTAAACCTGTCTAACCCTAACCCTAACACCCCCTAACAAATATTATTTAAATAAATCTAAATAAATATTCCTAGCATTAAATAAATTATTCCTATTTAAAACTAAATACTTACCTATAAAATAAATCCTAAGATAGCTACAATATAACTAATAGTTACATTGTAGCTATCTTAGGGTTTATTTTTATTTTACAGGCAACTTTGTATTTTACTAGGTAGAATAGTTATTAAATAGTTATTAACTATTTAATAACTTCCTAGTTAAAATAAATACAAATATACCTGTAAAATAAAACCTAACCTAAGTTACAATTACACCTAACACTACACTATAATTAAATAAATTCCATAAACTAAATAAAATTAAATACAATTATATAAAATTATCTAAAGTACAAAAAAACCCCCACTAAATTACAGAAAATAATAAACAAATTACAAGATTTTTAATCTAATTACACCTAATCTAATCCCCCTAACAAAATAAAAAAGCACCCCCAAAATAAAAAAAGCCCTACCCTACACTAAATTACAAATAGCCCTTAAAAAGGCCTTTTGCGGGGCATTGCCCCAAAGTAGTCAGCTCTTTTACCTGTAAAAAAAAATTACAAACCCCCCCAACATAAAACCCACCCACCACCCACACAACCAACCCTACTCTAAAACCCACCCAATACCCCCTTAAAAAAACCTAACACTAACCCCTTGAAGATCACCCTACCGTGAGAAGTCCTCAACGAAGCTGGCAGAAATGGTGCTCCAGACGGGCAGAAGTGGTCCTCCAGGCGGGCAGAAGTCTTCATCCAGACGGCATCTTCTATCTTCATCCATCTGGCGCAGAGCGGCTCCATCTTCAAGACATCCGACGTGGAGCATCCTCTTCTGACGACGTCTTCTTCAACAATGACGGTTCCTTTAAGTGACGTCATCCAAGATGGCGTCCCTTCAATTCCGATTGGGTGATAGAATTAGGATTTTTTTTTCCTACCTTAATTCTGATTGGCTGATAGAATTCTATCTATCTATCTATTA
Source organism: Bombina bombina (assembly GCF_027579735.1). Lineage (NCBI taxonomy): Eukaryota > Metazoa > Chordata > Amphibia > Anura > Bombinatoridae > Bombina > Bombina bombina. Next base: position 1,091,701,013 of record NC_069501.1, on the reverse strand, counting down.
AAGGAACCGTCATTGTTGAAGAAGACGTTGTCAGAATAGGATACTCCGTGTCGGATGTCTTGAAGATGGAGCCGCTCCTCGCCAGATGGATGAAGATAGAAGATGCCGTCTGGATGAAGACTTCTGCCCGTCTGGAGGACCACTTCTGCCCGTCTGGAGGACCACTTCTGCCGGCTTCGTTGAGGACTTCGGCCCGGTTGGGTGAAGACTTCTCACGGTAGGATAATCTTCAAGGGGTTAGTGTTAGTTTTTTTAAGGGGGATTGGGTGGGTTTTAGAGTAGGGTTGGTTGTGTGGGTGGTGGGTTTTAATGTTGGGGGGGTTGTAATTTTTTTACAGGTAAAAGAGCTGATTACTTTGGGGCAGTGCCCCGCAAAAGGCCCTTTTAAGGGCTATTTGTAATTTAGTGTAGGGTAGGGCTTTTTTATTTTGGTTTTTTTTTTTATTTTGTTAGGGGGATTAGATTAGGTGTAATTAGTTTAAAAATCTTGTAATTTGTTTATTATTTTCTGTAATTTAGTGTTTGTTTTTTTTGTACTTTAGATCATTTTATTTAATTGTATTTAATTGTATTTAGTTTAGGGAATTTATTTAATTATAGTGTAGTGTTAGGTGTAATTGTAACTTAGGTTAGGTTTTATTTTACAGGTATATTTGTATTTATTTTAACTAGGAAGTTATTAAATAGTTAATAACTATTTAATAACTATTGTACCTAGTTAAAATAAATACAAAGTTGCCTGTAAAAACATAATTTATGCTTACCTGATAAATTCCTTTCTTCTGTAGTGTGATCAGTCCACGGGTCATCATTACTTCTGGGATATTACTCCTCCCCAACAGGAAGTGCAAGAGGATTCACCCAGCAGAGCTGCCATATAGCTCCTCCCCTCTACGTCACTCCCAGTCATTCGACCAAGGACCAACAAGAAAGGAGAAGCCAAAGGGTGTAGTGGTGACTGGAGTATAATTTAAAAAATATTTACCTGCCTTAAAAAACAGGGCGGGCCGTGGACTGATCACACTACAGAAGAAAGGAATTTATCAGGTAAGCATAAATTATGTTTTCTTCTGTTAAGTGTGATCAGTCCACGGGTCATCATTACTTCTGGGATACCAATACCAAAGCAAAAGTACACGGATGACGGGAGGGATAGGCAGGCTCTTTATACAGAAGGAACCACTGCCTGAAGGACCTTTCTCCCAAAAATAGCCTCCGAGGAAGCAAAAGTGTCAAATTTGTAAAATTTGGAAAAAGTATGAAGCGAAGACCAAGTTGCAGCCTTGCAAATCTGTTCAACAGAGGCCTCATTCTTAAAGGCCCAAGTGGAAGCCACAGCTCTAGTGGAATGAGCTGTAATTCTTTCAGGAGGCTGCTGTCCAGCAGTCTCATAAGCTAAACGAATTATGCTACGAAGCCAAAAAGAAAGAGAGGTAGCAGAAGCCTTTTGACCTCTCCACTGACCAGAGTAAACGACAAACAGGGAAGACGTTTGTCAAAATTCCTTAGTTGCCTGTAAGTAAAATTTTAGGGCACGAACTACATCCAGATTGTGCAGAAGACGTTCCTTCTTCGAAGAAGGATTTGGACACAAAGAAGGAACAACAATCTCTTGATTGATATTCCTGTTAGTGACTACCTTAGGTAAGAACCCAGGTTTAGTACGCAGAACTACCTTATCCAAATGAAAAATCAAATAAGGAGAATCACAATGTAAGGCTGATAACTCAGAGACTCTTCGAGCCGAGGAAATAGCCATTAGAAATAGAACTTTCCAAGATAACAACTTTATATCAATGGAATGAAGGGGTTCGAACGGAACGCCCTGTAAAACGTTAAGAACAAGGTTTAAACTCCATGGCGGAGCAACAGTTTTAAACACAGGCTTAATCCTGGCCAAAGCCTGACAAAAAGCCTGAACGTCTGGAACTTCTGACAGACGTTTGTGCAACAGAATGGACAGAGCTGAGATCTGTCCCTTTAATGAACTAGCAGATAAACCCTTTTCTAAACCTTCTTGTAGAAAAGACAATATCCTAGGAATCCTAACCTTACTCCAAGAGTAACCTTTGGATTCGCACCAATATAGGTATTTACGCCATATCTTATGGTAAATCCTTCTGGTAACAGGCTTCCTAGCCTGTATTAAGGTATCAATAACTGACTCAGAAAACCCACGTTTTGATAAAATCATGCGTTCAATTTCCAAGCAGTCAGCTTCAGAGAAGTTAGATTTTGATGTTTGAAAGGACCCTGTATCAGAAGGTCCTGTTTCAGAGGTAGAGACCAAGGTGGACAGGATGACATGTCCACCAGGTCTGCATACCAAGTCCTGCGTGGCCATGCAGGTGCTATTAGAATAACTGATGCTCTCTCCTGTTTGATTCTGGCAATCAATCGAGGAAGCATCGGGAAGGGTGGAAACACATAAGCCATCCTGAAGTCCCAAGGTGCTGTCAAGGCATCTATCAGGACTGCTCCTGGATCCCTGGATCTGGACCTGTAACGAGGAAGCTTGGCGTTCTGTCGAGACGCCATGAGATCTATCTCTGGTTTGCCCCAATGACGAAGTATTTGAGCAAAGACCTCCGGATGAAGTTCCCACTCCCCCGGATGAAAAGTCTGACGACTTAAGAAATCCGCCTCCCAGTTCTCCACTCCCGGGATGTGGATTGCTGACAGGTGGCAAGAGTGAGACTCTGCCCAGCAAATTATCTTTGATACTTCCATCATTGCTAGGGAGCTTCTTGTCCCTCCCTGATGGTTGATGTAAGCTACAGTCGTGATGTTGTCCGACTGAAACCTGATGAACCCCCGAGTTGTCAACTGGGGCCAAGCCAGAAGGGCATTGAGAACTGCTCTCAATTCCAGAATGTTTTTTGGTTGGATTCTCTCCTCCTGACTCCATTGTCCCTGAGCCTTCAGAGAATTCCAGACGGCACCCCAACCTAGAAGGCTGGCGTCTGTTGTTACAATTGTCCAGTCTGGCCTGCTGAATGGCATCCCCCTGGACAGATGTGGCAGAGAAAGCCACCATAGAAGAGAATTTCTGGTCTCTTGATCCAGATTCAGAGAAGGGGACAAGTCTGAGTAATCCCCATTCCACTGACTTAGCATGCACAATTGCAGTGGTCTGAGGTGTAAGCGTGCAAAGGGTACTATGTCCATTGCCGCTACCATTAAGCCGATTACCTCCATGCATTGAGCCACTGACGGGTGTTGAATGGAATGAAGGGCGTGGCAAGCACTTTGAAGTCTTGTTAACCTGTCTTCTGTCAGGTAAATCTTCATTTCTACAGAATCTATAAGAGTCCCCAGGAAGGGAACTCTTGTGAGTGGAAAGAGAGAACTTTTCTTTTCGTTCACCTTCCATCCATGCGACCTTAGAAATGCCAGTACTAACTCTGTATGAGACTTGGCAGTTTGAAAGCTTGAAGCTTGTATCAGAATGTCGTCTAGGTACGGAGCTACCGAGATTCCTAGCGGTCTTAGTACCGCCAGAAGAGCACCCAGAACCTTTGTGAAGATTCTTGGAGCTGTAGCCAATCCGAATGGAAGAGCTACAAACTGGTAATGCCTGTCTAGGAAGGCAAACCTTAGGTACCGGTAATGATCTTTGTGAATCGGTATGTGAAGGTAAGCATCCTTTAAATCCACTGTGGTCATGTACTGACCCTTTTGGATCATGGGTAAAATTGTCCGAATAGTCTCCATTTTGAACGATGGAACTCTTAGGAATTTGTTTAGGATCTTTAAATCCAGGATTGGTCTGAAAGTTCCCTCTTTTTTGGGAACCACAAACAGATTTGAGTAAAACCCTTGTCCCTGTTCCGACCGTGGAACTGGATGGATTACTCCCATTAACAAAAGCTCTTGTACGCAGTGTAGAAACGCCTCTTTCTTTGTTTGGTTTGTTGACAACCTTGACAGATGAAATCTCTCTCTTGGAGGAGAGTATTTGAAGTCCAGAAGGTATCCCTGAGATATTATCTCTAGCGCCCAGGGATCCTGGACATCTCTTGCCCAAGCCTGGGCGAAGAGAGAAAGTCTGCCCCCCACTAGATACGATCCCGGATCGGGGGCCCTCAATTCATGCTGTTTTAGGGGCAGCAGCAGGTTTCCTGGCCTGCTTGCCCTTGTTCCAAGACTGGTTAGGTCTCCAGCCTTGTCTGTAGCGAGCAACAGATCCTTCTTGTTTTGGAGCAGAGGAAGTTGATGCTGCTCCTGCTTTGAAATTCCGAAAGGAACGAAAATTAGACTGTCTAGCCTTAGGTTTGGCTCTGTCTTGAGGCAGGGCGTGGCCTTTACCTCCTGTAATGTCAGCGATAATTTCTTTCAAACCGGGCCCAAATAAGGTCTGCCCTTTGAAAGGTATATTAAGTAATTTGGACTTAGAAGTAACATCAGCTGACCAGGATTTTAGCCACAGTGCTCTGCGCGCCTGAATGGCGAATCCGGAATTCTTAGCCGTAAGTTTAGTTAAATGTACTACGGCCTCCGAAATGAATGAATTAGCTAGCTTAAGGATTCTAAGCTTGTCCGTAATGTCGTCCAGAGTAGCTGAACTAATGGTCTCTTCCAGAGACTCAAACCAGAATGCCGCCGCAGCCGTGACCGGCGCAATGCATGCAAGGGGTTGCAATATAAAACCTTGTTGAACAAACATTTTCTTAAGGTAACCCTCTAACTTTTTATTCATTGGATCTGAAAAGGCACAGCTATCCTCCACCGGGATAGTGGTACGCTTACCTAAAGTAGAAACTGCTCCCTCCACCTTAGGGACCGTTTGCCATAAGTCCCGTGTGGTGGTGTCTATTGGAAACATCTTTCTAAATATCAGAGGGGGTGAGAACGGCACACCGGGTCTATCCCACTCCTTAGTAATAATTTCAGTTAGTCTCTTAGGTATAGGAAAAACGTCAGTACTCGTTGGTACAGCAAAATATTTATCCAACCTACACATTTTCTCTGGTATTGCAACTGTGTTACAATCATTCAGAGCCGCTAACACCTCCCCTAGTAATACACGGAGGTTTTCCAGCTTAAATTTAAAATTTAAAATATCTGAATCCAATCTGTTTGGATCAGAACCGTCAGCCGCAGAATGAAGCTCTCCGTCCTCATGTTCTGCAAGTTGTGACGCAGTATCTGACATGGCCCTAGCATTATCAGCGCACTCTGTTCTCACCCCAGAGTGATCACGCTTGCCACTTAGTTCTGGTAATTTAGCCAAAAGTTCAGTCATAACAGTAGCCATATCTTGTAATGTTATTTGTAATGGCCGCCCAGATGTACTGGGTGCCGCAATATCGCGCACCTCCCGAGCGGGAGATGCAGGTACTGACACGTGAGGCGAGTAAGTCGGCATAACTCTCCCCTCGCTGTTTGGTGAAATGTGTTCATTTTGTACAGATTGACTTTTATTTAAAGTAGCATCAATACAGTTAGTACATAAATTTCTATTGGGCTCCACTTTGGCATTAGCACAAATAGCACAGCTATCTTCCTCTGAATCAGACATGTTTAACACACTAGCAACTAAACTTGCAACTTGGAAATACTATTCAAGTAAAATACTATGAAAACGTACTGTGCCTATAAGAAGCACAGAAAGATTTATGACAGTTGAAATTAATAAATTGAAAAGGTTATAGCATCAATCTTTGTAAAAAACACAATTTTAGCAAAGGTTCGTTCCCATTAGCAAAGGATAACTAACCCTGATAGCAGAAAAAAAGTTAAAGAATAAACGTTTTTTATCACAGTCAACTACAATCTCACAGCTCTGCTGTGAATGATTACCTCCCTCAAAACAAGTTTTGAAGACCCCTGAGTTCTGTAGAGATGAACCGGATCATGCAGGAAATACAATGAGCTTCTGACTGAATTTTTTGATGCGTAGCAAAAGCGCCAAAAAAGGCCCCTCCCCCTCACACACAACAGTGAGAGAGATCAGTAAACTGTCAGAATTAGATCAAGCAACTGCCAAGTGGAAAAATAGTGCCCAAACATTTTATTCACCCAGTACCTCAGAAAATGAAAACGATTTTACATTCCAGCAAAAACGTTTAACATAAATTAAGAGTTATTAAAAAGCCTGTTGCTAGTCCCTGCAAAATAGGCTAAAGTCTTATGTACACAGTGTAATTCCAGTGAAGTACCATTCCCCAGAATACTGAAGTGTAAAATATACATACATGACATTATATCGGTATGGCAGGATTTTCTCATCAATTCCATTGTCAGAAAATAAAAGCTGCTACATACCTCTTTGCAGATTAAACTGCCCGCTGTCCCCTGATCTAAAGTTTACCTCTCCTCAGATGGCCGAGAAACAGCAATATGATCTTAACTACTCCGGCTAAAATCATAGTAAAAACTCTGGTAGATTCTTCTTCAAATTCTACCAGAGAAGGAATAACACACTCCGGTGCTATTATAAAATAACAAACTTTTGATTGAAGGTATAAAACTAAATATAATCACCATAGTCCTCTCACACATCCTATCTAGTCGTTGGGTGCAAGAGAATGACTGGGAGTGACGTAGAGGGGAGGAGCTATATGGCAGCTCTGCTGGGTGAATCCTCTTGCACTTCCTGTTGGGGAGGAGTAATATCCCAGAAGTAATGATGACCCGTGGACTGATCACACTTAACAGAAGAAATAAAAATAAACCCTAAGCTAGCTACAATGTAACTATTAGTTATATTGTAGCTAGCTTAGGGTTTATTTTATAGGTAAGTATTTAGTTTTAAATAGGAATAATTTATTTAATGCTAGGAATATTTATTTAGATTTATTTAAATTATATTTAAGTTAGGGGGTGTTAGGGTTAGGGTTAGACTTAGGTTTAGGGGTTAATACATTTAATATAGTGGCGGCGACGTTGGGGGCAGCAGATTAGGGGTTAATAAATGTAGGTAGGTGGCGGCGGTGTAGGGGGGGCAGATTAGGGGTTAATAAATATAATGTAGGTGACGGCGGTGTAGGGGGGTCAGATTAGGGGTTAATAAGTATAATGTAGGTGGCAGCAGTGTAGGGGGCGGCAGATTAGGGGTTAATAAGTATAATGTAGGTGGCGATGGGCTCCGGGAGCGGCGGTTTAGGGGTTAAACACTTTATTTAGTTGCGGCGGGGTCCGTGAGCGGCGGTTTAGGGGTTAATACATTTATTAGAGTTGCGGTGGGCTCCGGGAGCGGCGGTATAGGGGGTAAACAGTATAGTATAGTGTGGGTGTTTTAGTGACAGTATACCAAGAAAGCTGTGAAAAAGCCAAAGAGCAGCGATATCGATGACTGTTAGTTAACAACAGTCCGCTGCTCATCGCCCCATACTTGGTGCACGGCTTTTTGACAGCTTTTTTGATAATTTTGGAGAACGTATTCAGGTCCGCGGCAGCGATGTTAGGCGATCTTAGGCGAGCGTATTGGTGCCGTCGAATGCAAGTAAGTTGACGGCTTGATAAATAGATGCCTGTGTATCCATCAGCACTGAGTACATGATCATTGTGGTATACAGTAAATTACAGCTAGATTTATTGCATAGCACAACTATTTTACTCAAAATAAATCAAAACACATCCCGTCAGACTTTGTCCTAACTTTCAATAACATCTAGTAATTCAAAATATTTAAGTGAAAAATATATGGGTAATTTGCCCCCCCCCCAAAAAAAAACCCCAAAACAAAACATGTTGATGCTTTGGTTTGTGTACACCTAATGGCCTAGCTTACAAGTGGCGTGCTATTGATAGTGATAGTGTGGGGGGGGGGGTGCTATCAATATTGCAAACCTGGACTAGAGCACTCTGTACATTCAATGGATAGTGTGGGATGCGCTATCATTGCTCATATTACATGTGGTGAGTTATGTGTTGCAACACATAATAGCACTGAAAATTTTAGAACTGGAGATTTAAAGTAAAAAGTTAGGGCTAGAATAAAAGTATAACAAAACACATATTTAATATATTTAAAAAAAGTATTTAATACATATATATATATTCAATGTAAAATAGTGGTTTATGATTAACAAAATATGTTAAAAGTGTTTTAAAGGGATATGGTATATGGCAAGGTGTTAGACTGGAAATGGCTCAAAAGTGTATATGTATGTGTTTATGTATTTTTATATATATATATATATATATATATATATAAATATATGTATGTGTGTGTGTGTGTGTGTATACTGTATGTGTATGTATATATGTTTGCCCACATACATAAACACACACATAATATATATATATATATATATATATATATATACATATACACACAAATCCACACACATACATATATACCTCTGAACCATTCTCAGTCCAGCTTGTCAAAAACCATATCCCTTTAAATCACTGTGAACCCTTTTTTTAATCATAAGTATATAACTGTGTGCATTATATATATTCTGGGTTCAAAATTACAAGTCAAAAGCTACTGGCCATGCCAAAATGTCACTCGCCACTTCTGATCCCAACCATCACCTGCCCAATGCAAACTCACTTCCCCACCCCATCTTTGCATATGTTTAGCCGTTATGAAACACCTTATTATGTAGTCATTTTTTTATTTTATATCTAATCATAACAAATTAAGTCCTTTTAATAGTTATTACAAATATATACATTTTGCACAGGGTATAGACAGCATTTATCACCCTCTCTACTCGTCCCAGTTCAAATTTTGAAGAACTCCACTAGATTATCACACCTTCTGGTTAGCTCTTGAGCGATAGCTAGGACCTGACCTTTTCAGAGTGTGCCATAGAAGTCTATCCAACCTCCTGATGTAAGCATGCCCTTAGGCTTTTGCTCAAATGCTAACATTTTACTCTGCACTTGTAATATAGAAGTAAATATGGGAAATGGTATGGATTGCGCTCTAGCAATATTACCGCACCACAGTGCTACCATTTTTACGCTCCACTTGTAATTTAGGATAATATAAGATAGAACTGTGCAGAATTTATTTGCATTTACCTAACATCAAGAAATGCGATTCTGATTAAACCTAACTAAAATGAGCTGTCCATATAGAACTTCATTGAACTATAGCATATAGATAGGCATGGTTTTATAAAGAAAAACGTTTAACATGATTTACCTTGATTTCGACATTTATATCAATAAAAGCTGCATTTTCAATATAGAGGGTTTTCTTATTCTTTACAGGATGGTGTGTTTTTTCTCAGTAAATTACTTTCAGTAAACTGCCACTTTTAAACATTTCTAGACATCTGCAGCTATCACGAATACTGATACTGATTTATAGAACTACACACACAAATATCAGTCCAGACAAACTTTATTAATTTAAAACTGACCTTTATTTTGATCTCTTAGCACGTATTACAAGTTAAAAGTAAAAGCAAATAATCCATAGAATATATCTATATTTTTTACACTATGTATAATAATTTTTAATGATTAATATTATTTTTTTTTAGTATTTAATCATTAATATTTCAATAACGCATTGAGGTTAGCAATTCTGCATGTGCGCTAACCCGACACCGTATTAGACCTAAAGCGCGTAATACGAAGCGAGATATGAAAATTTTACATTACAAAATATTGGTGTGTGTGTTTCTAAGAATTAAAAAAAACAAAAGCACCACACTTACAAAGGTTTTTTTTATTAATTACACGTTTAAGTAAAACCATCACTTCATTATGTTACACAATTCATTATAATCGCACAAAACAATGTCATTATCCCAAAGAGCTATACACTACACTAAGTAATGGTTAAAAGAATTTGTACAGCAATGGGTATTATCTGGTTTTATTCAAAACTCATGCATCAAGTTATGTGTTAGTTTAGTGTTTCATTTGTAAGAAATGGAGAAATATGTCTATTGTAATATTGTAAGCACCTATTTTGCTTAAATAAAAGCCAACCATTCAAAATTTAGGACAGTACAGGAGAATGTTATACATTTTCTATGAATATGCTTAAAGGGGCAGTAAATCTAGCAAATAATGTTATGAAAATGTAATGTAAGAAAACAGACCCGGTCAGTAGAGCCAGGAGCGGCGTTCTGTTTTTGTTGAAAAATATCTATCTAACCCTTTGCTTTACAAAGCTGGCGCTAAGCTAATGTTATTTAATTCTGCATTATCTAATGCATTATAACATTATTTTCGAGGTTTATTGCCCCTTTAATTAGTCAGGGTAGTTCACTCTTCAGAATTATGTGAATCTGATATCTAAAAACTATTGTTATCTTGTTTAATATTATATTGGAACATTCTTATTAACCAACCCATTTAAAATGTTAACACAAAACACATTAATGTACTAAAAATGCTGAATATTTGTAATGTATTAAAATAATAAATATATATATTTATATTACATTTAACTAAAATAACAATTGCCATATTTTAATATGAAACAACCTTTAAAAAAAAAAAAAAAAAACCTTAATACAGAATTCATTATACTTTTAAAAAAATACTGTATTCTAGAAACAATGGTGTTTAGTCAATAAGAGCTACTATGCTTTCATTGCACTGATTATTAAAGATTATTTAGAGAAATATCACAACAATATTGCATGCTCTAATGAATCCGGGTTCTATACTCTAATATTTATTTCATGATTGTTTACATCCCTACGATGTCCCATTTTTTAAAAAAGCATAGCAGAATATGATGTCATATTATTATTCATAATTTCAATAAGGACCACTAAACAGTAGAATTGCATAATCAATAAATGCATAATAAAAAAACAATGCAATAAAACTTAGATTTTTTTCTGACAAATTTCAAAGTTAGTTACATTTTCCTTCCCAACGCATCATGTGACAGCCATAAGCCAATCACAAAATACATTTACGTATATACTGTGAATTCTTGCACATGCTCAGTAGGAGCTGGTACCTTAGAAAGAAAAATTACAAATTGTGCACATTTAGATAATTGAAATTAATTGGAAAGTTGTTTAAAACTCTGTGCTCTATCTGAATCATGAAACTTTAATTTTGACTTAGTGTCCCTTGAAAACGTAAATTGAATCTCTAGAGAAATTGCAAAAAAAAAATCAAACAGTTAAAGAAATGTTGATAAACACTGAAAAAATGTTGTTAAACATACAGTGAAATCAAGCGTGTTAAGCCGGTTTCGGTCATACTAAGGAAAGACTAGAGCACTCCTTTGTTCTACTACAGACTCAAGAATGTAGTGTATGGAAATCCCAGTCGTTTGAGTAATTATTAGCTTGTGTTATTTATTTGACAGAGATGAGTCAGTTGTGCTTTGAATAAATCTTAATCAGACAATAAGACAGAAGTCCACTCACAATATAGCCACATTAGCTCATTAAAGGGACATTAAACACTATGTGCCAGATTATAAGTGGAGCGCTAAATATCGCGTTTATAAATATATTTAATTGAACGTAACATGCAACTCGCAGCCGTGACAAGGAGTAGGTACAAAACTCTAAGGGCCAGATTATAAGTGAAGGGCTAAATATCGCTTGTGAGCAAGCAATGTTAGCGATCCACTTTGTAACACCAGCGCACGCGAATGTGCGTTGATATTACAAATTAAAAGCAATGCGAATGCAAGCTAGTGTTCGCATTGCTGGGAAGCATTGAGCTCACAAGAGCACGCTTCCATAGGCTCCAATGGGAGCCTCGCTAAGCACAGCGAGGGTGGTAAGTAGTGCAGGGACTGCAGAATTTGTAAATATATATGTATATGTTTATATACATTTATGTGTTAATATGTGTACATATATTTACTGGGAACACACAGTTCCCATAGACCGCAATGTAAAGGCACTTTTCAGTGCTGTTTTTCTTTTTTCTAACACCCCACTCCCACCAACTTTAAAGCCCCAAAACTGCCTAGTGCAGTTCTTTTATATAAGAAAAAAAGATACATTTTTTTAATAAAAAACTATAATGCCCTCTATTTTGTGGGCATTTGGGGCACTTTTAGAAAATTAACCAGAGATCTAATCTCTGGTTAATTTTCTGAGCTCTAATTGCTACTGCGAGCACGGGGTGGCAATAACCAGCTACTTGTAATATATAGTTTATATTTACTGTAAATATTTTACATTCCATTGTTCTGTACATAGCAGAATATGTTCTATGTATTTTAAAATAGATATTCATATATATATATATATATATATATATATATATACTAGTCCTAAAGCCCGTTCACACGGGCCATTTTTTGCAGTACAGCGGTCCCACCCCTTGCTCTCTCTCTCCCCCTCTCTTTTGCGCTCTCTCTCGCTCCGCCTCTATTTTGCTCTCTCCCCCTCTCTTTTGCTTTCTCTCCCTCCTCTCTTTTGCGCTCTCTCTCCCCCTCTCTTTTGCTTTCTCTCCCTCCTCTCTTTTGCTCTCTCTCTCCCCCTCTCCTTTGCGTTCTCTCTCCCACTCTCTTTTACGCTCTCTCCCTCTCTTCCCCCTCTTTTTGTGTTCTCTCTCTCTTTTGCACTCTCTCTCCCCCTCTCTTTTGTGCGCTCTCTCTCCCCCTCTCTTTTGCGCTCTCTATCTCCTCCTCTCTTTTGCGCTCTCTCTCCCCCTCTCTTTTGCGCTCTCCCCCCCCTCTCTTTTGCGCTCTCTCTCTCCCCCCCTCTCTTTTGCTCTGTCTCTCTCTCCTTTTTTTTGCTCTCTCTCTCCCCCCTCTCTTTTGCTCTGTCTCTCTCTCCTTTTTTTTGCTCTCTCTCCCCCCTCTCTTTTGCGCTCTCTCTCCCCCCCTCTCTTTTGCGCTCTCTCTCCCCCCCTCTCTTTTGGGCTCTCTCTCCCCCTCTATTTTGCTCTGTCTCTCTCTCCTTTTTTTTGCTCTCTCTCTCCATCCCTCTATTTTGCTCTCTCTCTCCCCCCCTCTTTTGCTCTGTCTCTCTCCCCTCTCTTTTGCTCTCTCTCTTCATCCCTCTCTTTTGCTCTCTCTCTCCCCCTCTATATTGTTCTCTCTCCCCCTCTCTTTTGCTCTCTCTCCCTCTCTATTGATCTCTCTTTCCTCCCTCTCTTTTGCTCTCTCTCCCCCCTCTCTTTTGCTCTCTCTTACCTCTATTTTGCTCTTTCCCCTCTCTTTTGCTCTTTCCCCTCTATTTTGCTCTCTCTCCCCCCTCTCTTCTGCACTTTCCCCTCTCTTTAACTCTTTCCTATCTCTTTTTGTCTCTCCCCTCTCTTTCTATTTCTTTCCCCTCTCTCTCATGCCGAACGCGCCCGGCCACACCCCGGTCATGCCCGGACAAGCTCCCGCCCGGTCACGCCCATTCTCCCGCCCGTCCACGTCCACTTTCGCTGCAAACAGCATGTCAGGTAAGGCCAGGTGTGTTTGTCCTCGTGCTGTCTCTACTGCGCATGACAGCTTCGGACAAACACACTTGGCCTTTTATATTATAGGATATATATATACATTTATATATATATATATATATATATATATACACACACATACAGATAGAAGTGCACTCACAGGAACGAACAGCCAGGTCAATACCATTGTTACCATGTTCTTTGGCGATTTACCACCTGGGTGCAACTTGTTTTAGCCCAGTAATGCTTTTCACAGAGTAGAACTTTCCTGTAGTATATCAGTCTGATCCCGCCTATTACGGTCAGTCCAGCGCTGAAATACCAGGCAATTCCTCTCTGAACAAGGAACACAGCAACCCCAGACGATCGTTTCGGCCTTCATTGGACCTCCTCAGTGAGGACACTAAGCAAGGAGTCCACGTCTGGTTGCCCCTTTTTCCCATAGGGAGACTAAATACACACAGAGAGAAGTGCACTTACAGGAACGAACAACCAGCTCAATACCATTGTTAGCCTGTTCTATGGCGATTTACCACCTGGGTGCCACTTCTTTTAGCCCAGTAATGCTTTTCACAGAGTAGAACTTTCCTGTAGTATATCAGTCTGATCCCGCCTATTACGGTCAGTCCAGTGCCGAAATACCAGGCAATTTCTATCTGAATAAGGATCACAGCAACCCCAGACGATCATTTTAGCCTTCTACTCTGTGAAAAGCATTACTGGGCTAAAAAGAAGCTGCACCCAGGTGGTAAATCGCCAGAGAACAGGCTAACAATGGTATTGAGCCGGTTGTTCGCTCCTGTGAGTGTGCTTCTCTCTGTATGTATATATATATATATATGTGTATAAATATATATTGTACCAAAATACCATCACCTATATATAGAAATACCGTATGTATTTTTTAATAAATAGAACATATTCTGCTATGTGCAGAACATCGGAATGTGAAATATTCATATTTTCATGTCGAGTTAGCGCATATGAGAATATGAGTTTGGGTAAGCGTGCAAACCGGGTGTTAGGGTTTTTTCCACTTTTTTTTCTCCATTGACTTCTATAGGGGAAGAGGTTATCTTTTGCACAACAGTGTAATTAATGAGGTGATTTCAAAATGCATTGCAATTGTTTATTTTTTCATATAGATATTCCCGTCCTGAACATAAACATATACCTTACCGGTTGTGCCTCTAAACAGGAATATACAGCTGATCACAAATCTTATACCTTTTCAACAGATTGTATTTAGTTCATTAATTGCCTTCCTCAGTTAGAGTTGCAATCAATCTGTTGAAATAACTGTATAGATTATATGCAAAGAGATTACACAAAAGACACACTATGGGCTCGATTTATCAAGTTAGGGCGGACAGGGGCGTACATATTGGCCCCTGTCCGCCCCAGCTCACCTCTGGCGGGAAGCAATCCGCCGCCAGAATTTAAGATTGCACGCAAGTGCTGTTTTGCGCTCGCGTGCAATCCCACCTCATGCCTGCGCACAGTCAATCACGCATAGGCAGGAGCTGATGACCGCTGCTTGATAAATACTGACTGCAGGCTCTTGTGAGAACCCGCAGTCGTAGGCAGGCAAAGGGCTATATACATCGGCCCCTATGGCTACACAGGTAAGATGAATCATACATAAAGTGCAATACATCTTGCAAATAAATTAATAGGGCCACCATTGTCAATGAGTAATAGCTGTAAACAATTTTCCATATTTTAGGAACATTTCCTATTATATTGTCATGACATAATATTCTGCTCCAGGCATCTGAAAATCCTTCCTATGAATTGAGTGAGCAATCACAAAAAAAATCATTATCCATGTTACATAATTTACAAACAGTTAAAATGCAGCAATGGTTATGTTACTTTTGTTCTTTTTCTAAAATATAGCACATTTTATAAAAAGTGATTGGTATAAAAAACAATCTAAGAAAATAAGTTAACGTTTGTCCTTAAAAATGGTATTGCTTGGATGTTTTGCAAATAAAATCAGCTTGTTGTCTTTATAGCAATACAACTTAAAAAGGCCTTAAACATCTCTTGTTTATGTGCAAAAATTGTGCTTGTCCCACCATCCCTAAGAAGTCAAAAAGCAAATTACGTAACCTGCAAATCAGATACCTTGTTTAAGCAATTTGCATCATTTTAAAAAACTAGGTTACGGATTTTGCTTTTGGCCTCACTCGGGAGCAAATTTTTTACAAAAAAACAAGAGGTTTTAAATGCCCTTTTAATGGAATCATGGCTCTCACACCAAGTTTTAACCCAATTACTGCCATCCACGCTGTGGTAACCCCGGCTGTAGAGGAAATGGTGTTCCAGGTCCAGTGGAAAACCCGGCAAAAGCATCGGCCTGTGAAGCAAAACCTTCTAGGGCTGATGCAGAATGAGCCTAATTTAGAGACAGAAAAAATAATAATTACTATCAATTAATCCTTAAAAAATATCAACTACAATAGTGCAGTAGACTGGAAACTTTTTATTGTTCAGTAGACATACAAAATAAGTCCAAAAATACAGTGGTACAAAATAGAATAACTAAAACACTAATAAAAGCAATTAATAACCAAACATCTCTCAGTCTCTACAAAAACGAGTATCTAAACCAATGTTCCAAAATCAGGGCTCAGCCTGACTGCTGAATAGCTTGCAAATGAAGCAACAAACATTGTTGTAGAAATAAGGATTACTTAGACATCAATAATGATATTGCACAAATAATTTTTATTTCCAGCGTCCATCGTAACTACGTCCCACTTCCAGGCAACACAGTGTACTTCAATCAATGCAAGTGAGTAAAAGAACTCAACTGCTCTTGAAACAAACCCAGTTAATTTGATTAAACATGTTAAACAAAATCGATTGTGAAGCTAACATTTGTAACAATAATAGAAAAATAGTTCGCACCTGTGAGTATCTACCATTTAGTTTTTGACTTGTATTGATGGAATTGGGCACATAAGATGGTCTCTGAAAATTAAAACTGTGAAAGTTGGAATAATCCTCATTTGCCAATATGCTTGATATGAAAAACAAAATATGAATTTGTGGAATCAGCTCTTAATAACCCGTTGAGTGCGGAGAATGACATGTGATCATCATCCAGATTAAACTCAGGGTACAAATGATAGCCCACATGTCGTACACCTGAGGGTCCCCTTTCAGAATTGGATCATGTGATCCTGGGGGACTTTAATCTGCTTCCCCATCCCCAGAGGCAGTGAGAAACCCCCTTCATGTCACCCCTCATGCACATTATGATGGCTTAGTAACAACCTCCTTGTTAGTAAAGCTGGGGGGAGTTGAAAACCCGCATAGTAGTCCCCACCCCACATACAGGGAACAAGAGTCCCCTCTGTTAAAACTACTGCTTCTTTGTCTTCCTCCTGTCACTCACCATCTCTGCCAATCTCACTTTATACCTTCCAGAAGCTGTGATATCTTTAAATATATATCTATTGATTATTGGGGTAAGAGGGCTTTGCAGATTGATTAATCTAAGGTTTTGGAAACTGCAGAGAAGCCCTGAAGCACATTTCTCCATATTACTCTGTCATTTTCCAAACACATATACACTTTCCTAATCCACCTTCTTAACATCATTCACTCCTTGTTAATGTATTTTGAATGTGTTATTCTGAAATTCCAATCAACAACATTTCTCAGTTGTTGAGAGCTGTAGCTAAATCTCTGCCTGTAAGTGCAAGGGTATATGTGCCCTTTTTAATATAAGTTGTTTCCTTGAATTTGGGTTGTGCTGTTTTTTTTGTTTCAGTCAAGTTTTAGGTGAAACAAAGAAAAACCTTAATTTATGTTAGAACTTACCTGATAAATTAATTTCTTTCATATTGGCAAGAGTCCATGAGCTAGTGACGTATGGGATATACAATCCTACCAGGAGGGGCAAAGTTTCCCAAACCTCAAAATGCCTATAAATACACCCCTCACCACACCCACAATTCAGTTTAACAAATAGCCAAGTAGTGGGGTGATAAAATAAGGAGTAAAAAGGCATACAAAAAGAGGAACTGGAAATATAATTGTGCTTTTATACAAAAATCATAACCACCAAAAAAAGGGTGGGCCTCATGGACTCTTGCCAATATGAAAGAATTGAATTTATCAGGTAAGTTCTTACATAAATTATGTTTTCTTTCATGTAATTGGCAAGAGTACATAAGCTAGTGACGTATGGGATAGAAATACCCAAGATGTGGAAGACCACAGAACAGTCACTAGAAAGGGAGGGATAAAATAAAAACAGCTATATTCACTGAAAAAAATTAATCCACAAAAAAATAAGTCTCTCATAAATTTAACATAAATTTCAAAGAAAAAAACTTAAATCATAAGCAGAAGAATCAAACTGAGACAGCTGCCTGAAGAACTTTTCTACCAAAGACTGCTTCAGAAGAAGCAAATACATCAAAATGGTAAAATTTTGTAAATGTATGCAAAGAAGACCAACTTGCTGATTTGCAAATCTGATCAACCGAAGCTTCATTCTTAAAAGCCCAAGAAGTGGGATGACTGATCTAGTAGAATGAGCTGTAATTCTCTGAGGTGGAGACTGTCCCGCCTCCAAATAAGCCTTGTGAATCAAAAGCTTTAACCAAGATGCCAAAGAAATGGCAGAGGCTTTCTGACCTTTCCTAGGACCAGAAAAAAACAACAAATAGACTAGAAGTCTTCCTGAAATCTTCAGTAGCTTCGACATAATATTTCAAAGCTCTTACAACATCTAAAGAATGTAAAGATCCTTCAAGTGTATTCTTAGGATTAGGACACAAGGAAGGAACAACAATTTCCCTACTAATGTTTTTTTGAATTCACAACCTTAGGAAGAAATTTAAACCAAGTCCACAAAACAGCCTTATACTGATGGAAAATCAGAAAAGGAGACTCACAAGAGAGAGCAAACAATTCAGAAACTCTTCTAGCTGAAGAGATAGCCAAAAGAAACAACACTTTCTAGGAAAGTAGTTTAATATCCAAAGAATGCATAGGCTCAAAAGGAGGAGCCTGCAAAGCCTTCAAAACCAAATTAAGACTCCAAGGAAGAGAGATTGATTTATTAACAGGCTTGATACAAACCAAAGCCTGAACAAAACAGTGAATATCAGGAAGTTTAGCAATCTTTCTATGAAATAAAACATAAAGAGCAGAGATTTGTCCCTTCAAAGTACTTACAGACAAACCTTTATCCAAACCATCCTGAAGAAACTGTAAAATTCTAGGAATTCTAAAAGAATGCCAAGAGAATTTATGAGAAAAACACCATGAAATATAGGTTTTCCGAACCCGATAATAAATCTTCCTAGAAACAGACTTACGAGCCTGTAGCATAGTATTAATCACCTCTTTTCCATACCTTCAAATTTAGCGATTTGAGATCCTGATGGAAAAATGGACTTCGAGACAGAAGGTCTGGCCTTAAAGGAAGTGGCCAAGGTTGGCAACTGGACATCCGAACAAGATCCGCATACAAAAACCTGTGAAGCCATGCTGGTGCTATCAGAAACACATGCGATTGTTCCATTATGATCTTGGAGATCACCCTTGGAAGAAGAACCAGAGGCGGAAAAATGTAAGCAGATTGGTAAAACCAAGGAACTGCTAACGAATCCACCATCTCCGCCTGAGGATCCCTGGACCTGGAAAGGTACCTAGGAAGCTTCTTGTTTAGATGGGAAGCCATCAGATCTATTTTGGGAAGACCCCACATCTGTACAATCTGACAAAATACATCTGGATGGAGAGACCACTGCCCTGGATGTAAAGACTGATGACTGAGATAATCCACTTCCCAATTGTCTACACCTGGGATATGTATCGCAGAAATTAGACAGGAGTTGGATTCCGCCCAAAAAAGTATCCAAGATACTTCTTTCATCGCTAAAGGACTGTGAATCCCAGCCTGATGATTGACATATGCCACAGTTGTGATATTGTCTGTCTGAAAACGAATGAATGATTCTCTCTTTAATAGAGGCCAAGCCTGAAGAGCCCTGAAAATAGCACAGAGTTCTAAAATATTGATTGGTAACCTCGCCTCTTGAGGATTCCAAACTCCTTGTGCTGTCAGAGACCCAAAAACAGCTCCCCAAACTGTGAGACTTGCATCTGTTGAAATCACAGTCCAGGAAGGATGAACAAAAAGAGGCCCCTTGAATAATCCGATGATAGTCTAACCACCAAGTCAGAGAGAGTTGAGTGTTGGGATCTAAGGATATAAATTGTGATATCCGAGCATAATCCCTGCATCATTGATTCAGCATGCAAAGCCGAAGAGGTCTCATATGAAAATGAGCAAAGGCGATCGCGTCCGATGCTGCAGTCATGAGACCTAAAATTTCCATGCAATAAGCACTGAAGGGAATGATCGAGACTGAAGGTTTCGACAGGCAGAAACCAATTTCATTCGTCTCTTGTCTGTTAAAGACAGAGTCATGGACACTGAATCTATCTGGAAACCTAAAAAGGTGACCCTTGTCTGAGGAATCAAGAAACTCTTTGGTAAATTGATCCTCCAACCATGTCTCTGAAGAAACAACACAAGTTGATTCATGTGAGATTCTGCTAAATGAAAAGATTGAGCCAGTACCAAGATATCGTCCAAATAAGGAAATACTGCAATACCCTGCTCTCTGATTACAGATAGGGCACCTAGAACCTTCAAAAAGATTCTTGGCGCTGTCGCTAGGCCAAATGGAAGAGTGACAAATTGGTAATGCTTGTCTAGAAAAGAGAATCTCAGGAACCGATAGTGGTCTGGATGAATCGGAATGTGAAGATATGCATCCTGTAAGTTTATTGAGGACATGTAATGACCTTGCTGAACAAAAGGCAGAATAGTCCTTATAGTCACCATCTTGAAAGTTGGGACCCTTACAAATTGTTTCAAAAACTTCAGATCCAGAACTGGTCTGAATGAATTTTCCTTCTTCGGGACAATGAATAGATTTGAATAAAAACCCAGACCCTGTTCCAAAAGTGGAACTGGTACAATTACCCCTGAAAGCTCCAGATCTGAAACACACCTCAAAAAGGCCTGAGCTTTCACAGGATTTGATGGAACGTGAGAGAGAAAAAAATCTACTCACAGGAGGTTTTATTCTGAAACCTATTCGATACCCCTGAGAAACAATATTCTGAATCCAAGGATTCTGAATGGAACCTGCCCAAATGTCTTGAAATAATTTCAATCTGCCCCCCACCAGTAGAACTGGATTGAGGGCCGCACCTTCATGCAGTATTGGGGGCTGGCTTTGGCTTCTTATAAGGCTTGGATTTATTCCAACTTGAAGATGGCTTCCAATTGGAGCCAGAGTCCTTAGAGGAAGGAGTGTTTTTTGTTCTCTATTCTGACAAAAGGAACAAAACCGATTAGAAGCTTTAGATTTACCCTTAGACTTTTTATCTTGGGGCAAAAAAACTCCCTTCCCTCCAGTAATAGTGGAAATAATAGAATCCAATTGGGAACCAAATAAATTATTACCCTGGAATGATAGAGATAGCAACCTAGATTTAGAGGAAAAACCTCAGGAGTAGTCACAGGAGGTTTATGAAGAGAATTTAAATGTTTACTGGATTTATTATCAAGAGGACCAGACTTCTCAATATCCAAAGTGATCAACACTTCTTTTAACAAGGAATCGAATATACTCAATCTTAAAAATATAAGATGATTTATGTCAATGTCTGAAGTAGGATTTTCTGAATCAGAGAGATCCTCATCAGAGGTGGATATATCAATATGTTGTCAGTCATTACAAATTTCATCAGTAGTATAAGAAGTTTTTAAAAAATATAATTGTTCATATCAACAGGGATATCATGTACTTTAGATGTTGAAGGAACAACAGATACTGTACTAGCACTAATAGAAACCTTTTCTGCATGCAAAAGCTTATCATGACAACTGTTACATACTACAGCTGGAGATATAATCTCCACTAGCTTACAACAGATACAATTAGCTTTGGTAGAACTGTGTTCAGGCAGCATGGTTCCTACAGCAGCTTCTGAGACAGGATCAGATTGGGACATCTTGTAAAATGTAAAAGAAAAAATAACATTTAAACAAAAATATCTTATTTCCATATATAGCAAATGAAAAAATGGGAAAAAATGCAAATGCTAAAATTGACAAAAAAGCAACTAGCATAGCCCTCTAAGCATAAAGAAGGCAAGAAGCATATAGGAAGTGAGGTAAAATAAACTAAAATGTTTGGTGCCAAGTATGACGCACAATGCAAAAGGAAGTTGAAAATTTTTTTTGCCGCCAAAAACATCCGGAAATGACACAACTCGCGTCATAAGAAACAAATTTTGTGACAAACAACCTGGCGTCAACTAAGACGCAGGAAATGACAAACTTGCGCCATTATAAATGCATATTCGCGCCAAAAAAATTCTCGCACCAAGAATGATGCAATAAATATGAGTAAATCGTCAATCTGAAAAGGGAGGTAGGAGATGAATCCCTACAACCGATAACAGAGAACCCTTGAAAAGATTTCCCGTGAGGGAAACCATAAAAAAATCAATAGGCTATACTCTCTTCACATCCCTCTGACAAACACTGTACTCTGAGAGGAATTGGGCTTCAGAATGCTTAGAAGCGCTTATCATAAAAGAAATCATAAAAATCAAGCACAAACTTACTTCACCGCCTCCATAGGTGGCAAAGTTTGTAAAACTGAATTGTGGGTGTGGTGGGGGTGTATTTATAGGCATTATGAGGTTTGGGAAACTTTGCCCCTCCTGGTAGGATTGTATATCCCATAAGTCACTAGCTCATGGACTCTTGCCAATTACATGAAAGAAAAGTTGACTACAATGTCCATTTAAAGCTATATTCATGCAGTAACCATTATTACCACCCTACTGTCCCTTTTTAAAAAAACACTATAAAAGCACTGTAAAAAGCACCTAGTAGAGAGCTGATTGCAATTTCTATGGCAATTAAACTGTGATCTAAAGGGGTATGAAAACTCTCATTTAAAATGAGTAATCCCCTCTTTAATATTCTGACCTTAAACATTTGCTTGAATTTAGAATTTATTTTATTTTTGTCATCTCACTATTTTAATGGCATGTGTGTTATTTAACTTGGTATAAAGGTAACTATGGCTACAGGTAGCAAACTGAATCATCCAGTATGATGGGAACTGCTTATCATGCCCTGTGATGCCAGTGGTCCTAACGTGAAAATGTGTCCTTTGAAATGTGGTTTGGAATGTGTGGATGTAATATTGGTGTCAGGCAAGATCTTTGAATCTTCAAGTGTTTGTTGAGCCCTGTTTTAAGCAATAAGGCGAGTTCCAAGAAACCAGGAACCTGATATATTCACTGTACCTAATCAAGCTGACCAGTTCTGAAATATAAATAGTGAACTTTACCTGTAAAAGAGCAGTTTGTGCAGCTGCTGCGGCAGCTGCACTTTGCTGTAGTCCTTGTAATGACTGAGAAGGACTTTGAGGAAATCCAGGAAGACCCGAAAGAGATAAAAGTGGAAAAGCGGATGGCCTGAAACAGAAGAATAGCAAATAACTTAAATAATAGGGCTGGTAAATAGATATATCAGGGTCATAATTACCAAACACTAATATTTACACTACTTAACTCAATTTCATTAAAGGGATAGTCTAGTTAAAATTAAACTTTCATGATTCAAATTAAGCATGCAATTTTTAGGCAACTTTCTAATTTACTCCTATTATCAATTTTTCTTCGTTCTCTTGGTATCTGTATTTGAAAAAGCAAGAATGTAAGCTTAGGAGTCGGCCCATTTTTGGTTAAGGCCCTGGGTAGCACTTGCTGATTGATGTCTAAATGAAGCCACCAATCAGCAATCGCTACCCAGATGTTTAACCAAAAATGGGTCGGCTTCTAAGCTTACATTCTTGCTTTTTTAAATAAAGATACCAAGAGAACAAAGAAAAAATTATAATAGGAGTAAATTAGAAAGTTGCTTAAAATTGCCTGCTCTATCTGAATCATGAAAGTTTAATTGTGACTAGACTATCCCTTTAACAATAGATTTGGAGCCTTTGATAAACCTAATAGTAATATCCTTCATATAAAAACTAGACTTTATTGTAAAAAATAAAACAGTGGCCATAATTAATGACTTCTGAAAATGAACACCGATCTTTACTCCTCTGAAAAAGACATTCCAGTATGTTGTTTATATCTCATACCAAATAACACAGAGGTTCAGCATTTGTTTTAATCTTTAATAGCCTTTTTAAATTTGAAAACACACTTGCTGGTTCTTTTTAATGTTCTGCAGTGCTTACATTTACAAAGCAAAAGATCCTTTGTTTGTCTGTGCTGTATCCTAACGCCTAGATTACGAGTCTTGCGTTAGCCTTAAAAAGCAGCGTTGAGGGGTCCCAACGCTGCTTTTTAACGCCCGCTGGTATTACGAGTCAGGCAGGAGAGGGTCTACCGCTCACTTTTTTTCCATGATTTTAGCATATCGCAAATCCCCTTACGTCAATTGCGTAGCCTATCTTTTTAATGGGATTTGCCTAACGCCGGTATTACGATCGCCTGAAAAAGTGAGCGGTAGACCCTCTCCTGGCAAGACTCCTACCGCATTTAAAAGTCAGTAGTTAAGAGTTTTATGGGCTAACGCCGGAAGATAAAGCTCTTAACTAAAGTGCTAAAAAGTACACTAACACCCATAAACTACCTATTAACCCCTAAACCGAGGCCCCCCCCACATCGGAAACACTTAACTAAAATGTTTAACCCCTAATCTGCCGACCGGACATCGCCGCCACTTTAATAAATGTATTAACCCCTAATCTGCCGTCCCTAACATCGCCGACACCTACCTACATTTATTAACCCCTAATCTGCCGCCCCCAACGTCGCCGCTACTATATTAAATTTATTAACCCCTAAACCTAAGTCTAACCCTAAGTCTAACCCCCCCTAACTTAAATATAATTTAAATAACACAAAATAAATTTACTACTATTAAATAAATTAATCCTATTTAAAACTAAATATAACTGTTACATTGTAGCTATCTTAGGATTTATTTTTATTTTACAGGCAACTTTGTATTTATTTTAACTAGGTACAATAGTTATTAAATAGTTATTAGCTATTTAATAACTTCCTAGTTAAAATAAGTACAAATTTACCTGTAAAATAAATCCTAACCTAAATTACAATTACACCTAACACTACACTATCATTAAATTAATTAAATAAATTACCTACAATTAACTACAATTAAATACAATTAAATAAAATAAACTAAAGTACAAAAAACCCCCACTAAATTACAGAAAATAAAAAAATAATTACAATTTTTTTAAACTAATTACACTTAATCTAATCCCCCTAATAATATAAAAAAGCTTTCCAAAATAATAAAAATCCCTACCCTATACTAAATTACAAATAGCCCTTAAAAGGGCCTTTTGCGGGGCATTGCCCCAAAGTAATCAGCTCTTTTACCTGTAAAAAAAAAATACAATACCCCCCCAACATTAAAACCCACCACCCACACACCCAACCCTACTCTAAAACCCACCAAATCCCCCCTTAAAAAAACCTAACACTACACCCTTGAAGATCACCCTACCTTGAGCCGTCTTCACCCAGCCGGGCACAAGTCTTCATCCGATCCGGCCAGAAGAGGACCTCCAGACCAGCAGAAGGCTTCATCCAGGCAGCATCTTCTATCTTCTTCCATCCGGAGCGGAGCGGGTCCATCTTGAAGACATCCGACGCGGAGCATCCTCTTCCATCCAACGGCGACTGAAGAATGAAGATTCCTTTAAGTGACGTCATCCAAGATGGCGTCTCTTCAATTCCGATTGGCTGATAGAATCCTATCAGCCAATCGGAATTAAGGTAGGAAAAATCCTATTGGCTGATGCAATCAGCCAATAGGATTGAAGTTCAATCCTATTGGCTGATCCAAACAGCCAATAGGATTGAGCTTGCATTCTATTGGCTGATTGGAACAGCCAATAGAATGCGAGATCAATCCTATTGGCTGATTGCATCAGCCAATAGGATTTTTCCTACCTTAATTCCGATTGGCTGATAGGATTCTATCAGCCAATTGGATTTGAAGGGACGCCATCTTGGATGACGTCCCTTAAAGGAACCTTTATTCTTCAGTCGCCGTCGGATGGAAGAGGATGCTCCGCGTCAGATGTCTTCAAGATGGACCCGCTCTGCTCCGGATGGAAGAAGATAGAAGATGCTGCCTGGAAGAAGCCTTCTGCCGGTCTGGAGGTCCTCTTCTGGCCGGATCGGATGAAGACTTGTGCCCGGCTGGGTGAAGACGGCTCAAGGTAAGGTGATCTTCAAGGGGGTAGTGTTAGGTTTTTTTAATGGGGGATTTGGTGGGTTTTAGAGTAGGGTTGGGTGTGTGGGTGGTGGGTTTTAATGTTGGGGGGGGTATTGTATTTTTTTTTACAGGTAAAAGAGCTGATTACTTTGGGGCAATGCAAATACAATTTTTTTTGTTGGAATTACACTTTTGTTTTTGAAAATACAATACATTTTGTTTTTTTTTAAATTACACTTCCAGTATGTATCAAAACATTGTCAAAAATAAATCTAGTTCCCATTTTGTTAGGACTTGCGATGTGGGTAAATACATAGCAAGCTATGGATATCAGTATAACAATTAGAGCATTTTATTTTTCTATTACAATGCCCCTTCAGTGTAGAAGGACCAAGCAAAAAAAAGAAAAAAACGTTTGGAGCTCTGTTCATGACGCTGCATGCCCTGTGTTCAAATTGAGGCCTTTTCTTATGTGCAACTCAGGCATTTGTGTTGATACAACTTATTTTTTTCAGAAATATGAAAAACAATACTTTACCCAATGCTGTGTTAAAGGGACAGTCTTCATTAAAATCTTTATTGTTTAAAAAGATAGATAATGCTTTTACTACCCATTCCCCAGCTTTGCACAACCAACATTGTTAGATTAATATACTTACTATAACATTTAAACCTCTAAATGTATGCCTGTTTCAAAGGCTCTTAATCACATGCTTTTTTATTTGCTTTTCCCAATAGGAGACTGCTAGCTATGTGGGCCATATAGATAACAATGTGTTCACATTATTAATAAATGCAAATACTTATCTGTAAATTAAAAAGAAAGACAAACATCACATGATCATTTTAAAAGCATATTTGAAAAATAAATATATTAAGATACTAACCCAGCTTGTGCAACAAGAGCAGAGTTAAAGTTGGAACTAAATGCAGAAGCAAATCCGGGTAGAACTGAAGCTGGAGATTGGGCAGAAGCAACTGCTTGCACAGGAGGGATTGACGCCACTGAAGAAGAAGCCTGAAGCCCAGGAAAGGATGGAAGAGAAGAGCTTACTGACGGTGTGCTCGAAACGGTGAATCCAGGAAAAGATGGATTTGATGATATTAGAGGTCCTTGTGTTACAGGAAAAAGAGAAGGAACAGCTGTGGATAAATTTAGTGGAAATGGTGAAGCAGCAGCTGCTGCAGCAGGGGCAGACAAACCAGGAAAAACTGTAGAAGCCAGAGAAGGTGTTGTTGATGCAACAGTACTAGTGGATGTTAACATTGCTACTGTAGGAGTAAGGACTGGGCTACCAGTGAACGGAGATCCATTAGACAGAGAAGTGAAAGGAGGAAGTGCAGTAAAAACAGGGGGGATTGGTGTAGAAGATCCATGTTGAGCAAGTGTTATTGAAGAAAGTGTAGGGCTATTAAGGTTTCCATTCATTGAAGTTAGTCCTGACAAGCCTGGAGTCATTGAATTAGGCAAGCTTCCTGGACCAGGTGGAAAAACATGGCCAAGTAGAGAAGGTAATCCTAGAGAGCTATGGGAAGGTGTTGCAGAACGTGATGGACCCTTGAAGGCAGAGGGTGATGGACTTGTTGGTTCAGTTTTGACTAAATGTGGAACATTTGAAGCTGCCGGGGATGATGAAAGACGATGATCAACTGGAACACAACTAAGAGGAGAGGGTGTGGCCAACAATGATTGTACAGGTACTGTAGCTGTTGTGGAAATTGGATTTGCAACTGAAGGGGAAACAGAGTCTGAAAAAATGGACATTCCTGGAGTTGATGTACTCTGAGGTGTAGATGAAGGAGTATAACATTTGTTTAATGTTGCGTCTGAGTTTTGCAAACTTGACAAAGGCAGAAGTCCAGACGCAGCCATAGAAGGTATTGTAGGTGAATTAATCAGTGTGGGATCATTTGATGCCAAAAACCCTTTCAACACAGATAACAGTGGATTGCCTATACCAAGTGATCCAGTAGCACCAGCGAAGTCAGATAATGTTGGACTAGGCATGCCCTGCAAAGCAGGATTTAAGGACAATGGAAGACCCGCAAAAATTGATGGCATCATATTGGCAGTACTAACAGAGGCGGAAGAAGTTGTGGTAGTAAAAGGAAGCCCTGGAAAATGTAGTGATGGTATGATATCATTTAGGCCAGGATTTGCATATGGAGTAGATGAACTTTGCTGTGTTGGAATAGCAGAAGGTGAAAGCCCAGGGAATACTGCTGGACTTGGGGTGGAACGTGCATTGCTAACTGTTGTAGGAGTACTGGAGGATATTTGAAGACTTTTTATAACTGTTGGAGTTGGAGTAGATGGCTTAGGAGAAGATATGGAATGCACAGCTTGTCCAGAAAAGGCAGAAAGAGAAGTGGGCATGCTTATTCCTGAATGAGCTGGTGTTGCTGGAGCTGAAGGAGGATTCATAGACTTAGCAGGAGAAGGAGCTGGTGTAGCAGAAGGTGTTGGAGGAGCTGATGAGTTGGTCACTGGAGGAGGTGTATGTTGAATCGAAGAAATAACAGCTGTAGGAAACATTATATTAAGACAGTTTTATTTCAGAACTTTCAACAAAAAGGCAATAATATTAATCATTCTTTTCAAGGACATAACAATATATATATATATATATATATATATATATATATATATATATAAACATATAAACACAGAAAATAAAAACTCTGTTCCCACTTAAAGAGGGTATTTTAAAATGTCTAAGTTTGCTTGTTTTTTGTTTGTTTGTTTGTTTGTTTGTTTTTTTAAAGTACAGAATTTATGTTATGATCAAAATGTAATTTTATCTATATTTTGTATTTCTTGCCAGGGCGTTAGTTCTAGTTTCTTTAACACCTTTGCACCCAACAATTGTTCATGATTGTTCCATGAAAAAAATTATAAAGATGATCTAATTCTGATTTTTATTTTACAGAAATTGTACTTAGAGGGCCAGTGTACTGTAAAACTGGTTTCCCGTTAATGTGTTCCCAATGACTTGTTGGACCAGCTGCAAAGTATAAAGTATGAGAAATTGCTTTTTAATGTTTATTTTTTGCAAATTATATAGATTGATTTGCTCTTTGAAACCACAACCCATCAAAATAGGCTAAGCTTGCAAAGAGAGCAGACATCCTTATCTTATCACTCAAATTCTTTCCTTTCTTATCTCTGTCTCTATGCAATACTTTGAAAGAACAATTGAAAATAAAAAATTTAGATTTGTATCTCCCACTGGGAGTGTAATTTCTTCTGCTGGCTGTGTTTACATACGCCTAGATTTAGAGTTCTGCGTTAGCCGTCAAAACCAGCGTTAGAGGCTCCTAACGCTGGTTTTGGGCTACCGCTGGTATTTAGAGTCGTGTAGGTAAGGGTCTAACGCTCACTTTCCAGCCACGACTTTTCCATACCGCAGATCCCCTTGAGCCATTTGCGTATCCTATCTTTTCAATGGGATCTTTCTAACGCCAGTATTTGGAGTCTTGGCTAAAGTGAGCGTTAGAAATCTAACGACAAAACCGCCAGCAGCAGAAAAAAGCCAGGAGTTAAGAGCTTTCTAGGCTAACGCCGGTTCATAAAGCTCTTAACTACTGTGCTCTACAGTACACTAACACCCATAAACTACCTATGCACCCCTAAACCGAGGTCCCCCCACATCGCCGCCACTCTATTAATTTTTTTTAACCCCTAATCTGCCGACCGCACAGCGACCCCACCTACGTTATCCTTATGTACCCCTAATCTGCTGCCCCTAACACCGCCGACCCCTATATTATATTTATTAACCCCTAATCTGCCCCCCAACGTCGCTGCTACCTACCTACAATTATTAACCCCTAATCTGCCCCCCAAAACGTCGCCGCCACCTACCTACAATAATTAACCCCTAATCTGCCGACCGGACCTCACCGCTACTCTAATAAAGTTATTAACCCCTAATCCGCCTCAATAACCCTATAATAAATAGTATTAACCCCTAATCTGCCCTCCCTAACATCACCGACACCTAACTTCAAGTATTAACCCCTAATCTGCCGACCGGACCTCGCCGCTACTCTATTAAATGTATTAACCCCTAAAGATAAGTCTAACCCTAACACTAACACCCCCCTAAGTTAAATATAATTTTTATCTAACGAAATAAATTAACTCTTATTAAATAAATTAATCCTATTTAAAGCTAAATACTTACCTGTAAAATAAATCCTAATATAGCTACGATATAAATTATAATTATATTGTAGCTATTTTAGGATTAATATTTATTTTACAGGCAACTTTGTATTTATTTTAACCAGGTACAATAGCTATTAAATAGTTAATAACTATTTAATAGTTACCTAGTTAAAATAATTACAAAATGAACTGTAAAATAAATCCTAACCTAAGTTACAATTAAACCTAACACTACACTATCAATAAATTAATTAAATAAAATACCTACAATTATCTACAATTAAACCTAACACTACACTATCAATAAATTAATTAAATACAATACCTACAAATAAATACAATTAAATAAACTAACTAAAGTACAAAAAATAAAAAAAGAACTAAGTTACAAAAAATAACCAATCAGCCAATCGGATTGAACTTGAATCTGATTGGCTGATTCAATCAGCCAATCAGATTTTTTCTACCTTAATTCCGATTGGCTGATAGAATCCTATCAGCCAATCGGAATTCGAGGGACGCCATCTTGGATGACGTCCCTTAAAGGAACCTTCATTCGTCGTCTAGTCGTCGGAAGAAGAGGATGGATCCACGCCAGAGGTCTTGAAGATGGAGCCGCTCGTCGTCGGATGGAAGAACATAGAAGATGCCGCTTGGATGAAGATGTCTACCGGTCAGGATCTCCTCTTCTGCCCGGATAGGATGAAGACTTCTGCCCGATGATGGACTTCTTCAGCCGCGGCTTGGATCAAGACTTCAGCCGGAGGATGGACGTCTTCAGCCCCCGCTTGGGCTTGGATCAAGACATCGGAGCCTGGACCGATCGGTGATACCCGGCATGGTGAAGATAAGGTAGGAAGATCTTCAGGGGCTTAGTGTTTATTTAAGGGGGGTTTGGGTTAGATTAGGGGTATGTGGGTTGTAATGTTGGGGGGGGGGTATTGTATGTTTTTCTTTTCCAGGCAAAAGAGCTGTTTTCTTTGGGGCATGCCCCACAAAAGGCCCTTTTAAGGGCTGGTAAGGTAAAAGAGCTTTTCTATTTTTATTTTAGAATAGGGTAGGGCATTTTTTTATTTTGGGGGGCTTTGTTATTTTATTAGGGGGCTTAGAGTAGGTGTAATTAGCTTAAAATTGTTGTAATATTTTTCTAATGTTTGTAAATATTTTTTTATTTTTTGTAACTTAGTTCTTTTTTATTTTTTGTACTTTAGTTAGTTTATTTAATTGTATTTATTTGTAGGTATTGTATTTAATTAATTTATTGATAGTGTAGTGTTAGGTTTAATTGTAACTTAGGTTAGGATTTATTTTACAGGTAATTTTGTAATTATTTTAACTAGGTAACTATTAAATAGTTATTAACTATTTAATAGCTATTGTACCTGGTTAAAATAAATACAAAGTTACCTGTAAAATAAATATTAATCCTAAAATAGCTATATTAGGATTTATTTTACAGGTAAGTATTTAGCTTTAAATAGGAATAATTTATTTAATAAGAGTTAATTTATTTCGTTAGATTTAAATTATATTTAATTTAGGGGGGTGTTAGGGTTAGGGTTAGACTTAGCTTTAGGGGTTAATACATTTATTAGAGTAGCGGCGAGGTCCGGTCGGCAGATTAGGGGTTAATAATTGTAGGTAGGTGGAGGCGACGTTGGGGGCGGCAGATTAGGGGGTTAATAAATATAATCTAGGGGTCGACGGTGTTAGGGGCAGCAGATTAGGGGTTCATATGGATAACGTAGGTTGCGGCGGTGTATGGAGCGGCAGATTAGGGGTTAATTGTATAATGCAGGTGTCAGCGATAGCGTGGTCGGCAGATTAGGGGTTAATAAGTGTAAGGTTAGGGGTGTTTAGACTCGGGGTACATGTTAGGGTGTTAGGTGCAGACTTAGGAAGTGTTTCCCCATAGGAAACAATGGGGCTGCGTTAGGAGCTGAACGCTGCTTTTTTGCAGGTGTTAGTTTTTTTTTTCAGCTCAAAATGCTCCATTGTTTCCTATGGGGGAATCGTGCACGAGCACGTTTTTTAAGCTGGCCGCGTCCGTAAGCACCGCTGGTATTGAGAGTTGCAGTGGCGGTAAATTATACTATACACTCCCTTTTTGGAGCCTAACGCAGCCCTTCTGTGAACTCTAAATACCAGCGGTATTTAAAAGGTGCGGGGGGAAAAAAGCACGCGTAGCTAACGCACCCCTTTGGCCGCAGAACTCTAAATCTAGCCGATAGCTTGTCAAGAGCCTATACTTAAGTATAGAAACTTTCAGTATAGGTAGGGATACCACAGACAAAATCAGCTATTTAAAATGCTGATATAAAGGCAAAACAGCTATTTGTAAACAATTTAATACAGTCCAACAGGTAAAATAGATAATTGGGAACAAATTAAAGGGGGGAAACTGTTCCTTTAATTTAGTAAGATTATTACAATGGCAAACCAAGCCCAAACTAAAATTAATTAGCCAAACTCACATTGATGCTGGTTAGATTTTGCTTCAGCAGCATTCTCTTCAATTCCTAATAAAGTAAAGTTAAAATAATAATTACGGTAGCACAATATATAACTATTTTAATGTTTTTTCTTTTTTTTTCTTCTTATTAAAAGTCTTCTTACCAGAGGGCACTGCAGCGGCATTGGGAGTATAAGGGGGTGGTGGCAAAATTCCAGGAGGTATATTGGCAATAAGAACACCATTGCTATATGCACCTATCAAATAAAAAAAAGCACTGGTTAAGTGAATGCAACGCATTTTTGTCTAGAATCAACCAGTAATGGCTAAATATTATTAATTTGATTATACTAATAAAGCTTTTCATGACAGATAAGAAACAAAAAGTCTACACATCTATCTGAGGTGTAAGGTTAATTAAAGGGACGTGTCACTGACAAATGCTGAATAGCTTAAAGTGATGCAGCCTATCTGTAAAAGCTGACTATGTAAAACAAGGAAGATATTTTACTTCAAAATTTTCTCAAATCAAATCAGGATGCTTGTCCTGGGACTAGCACGGGAGCGTACATCTGACATGTGCAACACAGTTATTTTATTTCCTGAATACATTTTGAGGTACAATAGCTTTATTTTTACATAGAGATATTCACATGATCTGTTTTAAGTCGAAATGTTACATCTTTAAGTGATTTAGCATTAGGGTTGCCAACTTTAGTAAAAACCAAAACCGAACACTCTTGTGCTGTGCACAGCACAGCAAATTTGTTTTTGCAGAGTACAAACTATGTATAATAGCACATAAACACAAACTCGCACATAGTTATTCACACTCTCTATCTCATACACACACTAACACACACATACTCTCTGTTACACGCTCTCTCTCATTTACGAAGACTCTCATTTACACATACAAAGACACTAACGCTCGCGCTCATACACACACACTTACACACACACTCAAATACACTCACTCTTTCACACATGGAGGCCTAGTTATCAACGTGTCTACTTTACCTGCCTTCGCCGGTTCAATACGCCCGCCTAAGCTCGCCTACCATCGCCGCCGCGGACCTGCAAAATTTCGTCTAAGTTATCAAAAAATCTGTCAAAAAGCTGCGCACCAAGTACGGGGCGATGAGCAGCGGACTGTGAGAGTTATCACTCATCCGATCTCACTGCTCTTCGGCTTTTTGACAGCTTTATTGATACCCCTGTCACTAAGCACCCACACTAACTACACTGTTCTACCCCCAATACCGGCGCCCCCGGAGCCCCCCGCAACTCAATAAAGTTATTAACCCCTATTTTGGGGGGCTTTGTTATTTTATTAGGGGGCTTAGATTAGGTGTAAGTAGCTTAAAATTGTTGTAATATTTTTTAAATGTTTGTAAATAGTTATTAACCCCTATTTTGGGGGGCTTTGTTATTTTATTAGGGGGCTTAGATTAGGTGTAAGTAGCTTAAAATTGTTGTAATATTTTTTAAATGTTTGTAACTTATTTTATTTATTTTTTTGAAACTTAGCTTTTTTTATTTTTTGTACTTTAGTTAGTTTATTTAATTTAATTTAATTTAATTGTAGTTATTTGTAGCTAATTTATTTAATTAATTTAATGATAGTGTAGTGTTAGGTTTAATTGTAACTTAGGTTAGGATTTATTTTACAGGTAATTTTGTATTTCTTTTAGCTAGATAGTTATTAAATAGTTAATAACTATTTAATAACTATTCTAGCTAAAATAAATACAAAGTTACCTGTAAAATTAATATAAATCCTAAAATAGCTACAATGTAAT
This sequence comes from Bombina bombina, assembly GCF_027579735.1. Taxonomy (NCBI): domain Eukaryota; kingdom Metazoa; phylum Chordata; class Amphibia; order Anura; family Bombinatoridae; genus Bombina; species Bombina bombina. The sequence continues at coordinate 1,091,666,961 of NC_069501.1, read as the reverse complement.
TATTAATTACATTGTAGCTATCTTAGGCTTTATTTTACAGGTAAGTATTTAGTTTTAAATAGGAATAACTTATTAAAGTATAGTGTAGTGTTAGGTGTAATTGTAACTTAGGTTAGTTTTTATTTTACAGGTAAATTTATCTTTATTTTAGCTAGGTAGCTATTAAATAGTTAATAACTATTTAATAGCTATTGTACCTAGTTAAAATAAATTGAAATTTGCCTGTAAAATAAAAATAAATCCTAAGATAGCTACAATATAATTATTATTTATATTGTAGCTATATTAGGTTTTTTTTTTAAAGGTAAGTATTTAGTTTTAAATATGATTAATTTAGTTAATAAGAGAAATATTATTTAGATTTATTTAATTAATATTTAAGTTAGGGGGGGTGTTAGGGTTAGTGTTTAGGGGTTAATAATTTTATTACAGTGGCGGCGGTGTAGGGGGGGCAGGATAGGGGTTAATAACTTTATTATAGGTGGCGACGGTATAGGGGGGGCAGGATAGGGGTTACTTGGTATAATGTAGGTGGTGGCGGGATCCGGGAGTGGCGGTTTAGGGGTTAATACATATATTAGAGTTGCGGCGGGGACCGGGAGCGGCGGTTTAGGGGTTAACATATTTATTATAGTGGCGGTGGGCTCCGGGAGCGGCGGTGTAGGGGGTAATAACTTTATTTAGTTGCGGCGGTGTAGGGGTGTTTAGACTCGGGGTACATGTTAGGGTGTTAGGTGCAGACGTTTCCCATAGGAATCAATGGGATGTATGGCAGCAGCGAACATGAACTTTCGCTATGGTCAGACTCCCATTGATTCCTATGGGATCCGCCGCCTCCAGGGCGGCGGTTTGAAAACCAGGTACGCTGGGCCGGAAAAGTGCCGAGCGTACCTGCTAGTTTTTTGATAACTAGCAAAAGTAGTCAGATTGTGCCGCACTTGTGTGCGGAACATCTGGAGTGACCTAAGCATCGATCTGTGTCGGACTGAGTCTGGCGGATCGAAGCTTACGTCACAAAATTCTATTTTTGCCGATCTCTAGCCTTTGATAACTAAGGCGAATCAGCCTCGCCTCAAATACGCTGCGGAATTCCAGCGTATTTGAGGTTGACGGCTTGATAAATAGGGGCCACAGACTCACACACAGAAAAACACTGACAAACACACTCTCACACACAGACACTTACACACACCGACTCTGGGGCATATTTATCAAGCTCCGTACGGAGCTTGAGGCTCGCCGGAAACAGAAGTTATGAAGCAGTGGTCTAAAGACCGCTAATCCATAACAGGTCCATCTGCTCTGAGGCGGCGGACAGAAATCAACCCGATCGAATACGATCGGGTTGATTGACACCCCCTGCTAGCGAATCTGCAGGGGGCGGCATTGCACCAGCAGTTCACAAGAACTGCTGGTGCAATGATAAATGCTCACAGTGTATGCTGTCGCCATTTATCGATGTGCAGCGATGTGCAGCAGACATGATACGCTACTTCGTATCATGTCCGCTCGCACATTGATAAATATACCCCACAGTCTCACACTAAGGCACTCTCCCACACAAAGACACACACGTTTACACACAGATACACACACAGACACACTCTCACACGCAGGCACTCTCCCACACACGCAAGAGAGAAATAACTGTAGGCATGTGCAGTATGTTGCAAATGCATGTCGTCACCTTTTTGGTTGTGGCTATTTTCCACCTGACATTTGCATGTCTGTGCCTGACTTAGCTTCAATTCTTGATAAACATATGGAAACACAAACTGTCCGGGTCATTCCCAGACAGGGGGCAATCCTATTTAGCATATAGGTAACATGTCCCTTTAAGTCACAGTACAGCCATATGCATATCCTAGGCATTATTGAATACATTTAAAGTATTTGTGCTTACCACTTCTATATTCCATGATCTCCCTTTCCGTAAAGATTTGATTAAAAAGAGAAGCTTAAATCTGCTACCCTTGAGAGCTTGTAAGCCTCACCACTTTCAAAACAGTTTTTATTTTTTTTACTAAACATATAAGCATTTTAATGTATTTTTACATTACATGCATGTTTATGTATTTTACATCAAGGATGTTTTTAAAAGATTACTAAATTACATAATCATTCAGTTTTTCTTGTATTGTACTTATTGATAATAATAATTTAAATAAAAACTGCTTTTATTAAGCCCCTTGCACTTTTGAAAATACAGACACATGGTACAGCAGCTACTGTTTAAGATTAAAGAAAGAGTTTTAGAAACACAAAGTTTACATTGATAGATGTTTATCTCACTATACAGGGTTCTGTATGTGAAGGAGAGACTCCTATATCAAAATATAAAGTCTAAAAAAATTCCCATAGATTGTGTGTGATTTCTCTCCATGGGTGCGAGTTTTTGATCATTAGGCAGTAAGAGAGATTTACTAATACCCTTAATGTAAAGGAGAGACACTTTACAATATAATGATGAGTACAATAAGTTGATTTCTCTCCTAGCAATCGAGAATCGGCCCTAAATGTTTTTGAACACAGTACCCAATTTGTCTAAAAATATAGGTTAGCAAATTCACCAGAATTCATAATTTGTTTCCCAATATAGCACAATGCAAATCTTTAGTTTTTGTGTACTACCAATTATATTGATGCCCTGTGTTTCTGGCGAGCCTTCAGGCTCACCGGAAACAGAAGTTATGAAGCAGCGGTCTAAAGACCGCTGCTCCATAACCTGTTCGCCTACTCTGAGGCGGAGGACAGAAATCAACACGATCGAATACGATCGGGTTGATTGACACCCCCTGCTAGCGGCCGATTGGCCACAAATATGCAGGGAGCGGCATTGCACCAGCAGTTCACAAGAACTGCTGGTGCAATGATAAATGCTGACAGCGTATGCTGTCTGCATTTATAAATGTGCGGCGGACATGATACGCTACATTGTATCATGTCCGTCCGCACTATAATAAATAGACCCCATATGGTTGAATTTTTTCAGTAAGATAGATCTTAGCCACTTTTTGAGGCTTTTGACACTAAGGGCCAGATTACGAGTGAAGCACAGGGGTTTATCGCGTGTATTTGCGCTTGTTGGGCTTATCACTGGTATTACGAGTTAAAAGTAAACGCAATCGCTTGAGGTCAATCGCGATTTATGCTAGAAAAAGTGTTTTTTTCATGGTTAAATGTTTCGCAAAACAAAAAAGTTGCACAAAACATATCAAAAATACATTACAAAGTATAGTTACACTCATAATAAAATTATCTAATAAAAAATATAAAAAAAATTGCACACAAAAGTTATAAGGAAACAAAGATAGGAGATCTCAGGTATTAGGGAAAACCTAAATTATGCTTACCTGATAATTTTCTTTTCTTCAGATGGAAAGAGTCCACAGCTGCAGTCATTACTTTTGGGAATTCAGAACCTGGCCACCAGGAGGAGGCAAAGACACCCCAGCAAAAGGCTTAAATACCCCTCCCACTTCCCTCATCCCCCAGTCATTCTGCCGAGGAACAAGGAACAGTAGAAGAAATATTAGGGTGAAAAGGTGCCAGAAGAAAAATAACGCCACAGAAAAACACGGGCGGGGAGCTGTGGACTCTTTCCATCTGAAGAAAAGAAAATTATCAGGTAAGCATAATTTAAGTTTTTCTTCAAAAATGGAAAGAGTCCACAGCTGTATTCATTACTTTTCGGAAAACAATACCCAACCTATAGAGGACACTGAAAGCTCAAACGGGAAGGTACAAAAGAAGGTCCATTCTGAGGGCATCAGGCTTGAAAAACCCTTACCCAACAAAAACCCTGCTTCGTTCGAAGCCGAGAAATTTCGAAAAAGAAAAGCCCCAAGGACACTGACCCGCAGATAGTCCACAAGACTTGCTAGAGATTGCAGAGAGGAACAAAACTGAGCCAGCACGCTTCCAGGAGACACTGTCGCCCAGTAAGCGGTCCTCAACAAAACAACCCGTACCAGAGAAGGGATCAACTAACATAAATTCCCAAAGGGGAAAGGATATGGAGGAACAAGCAAGTACTCCCGGAAGACACTAAAAAGGGGCATAACAGTTTCCAAGAAAAGAAAAACACCGGGAACCAAGTCAAACTCACAGAGACCGAAAACCAGTTGAGAGAACAAGGGGAGGCAACGCCCAGACCCCAGAATGTACAGAAACCCCAAGGTTAAAACTGGGAATCCAACACAGAGAAGAACTTCTCCCAAAGATAGTGCAACCGCACCCTAAAAAACAACTGAAGACAGAGTCCTCAGACGCAAGGAAACTCAAAATATTGAAGTCTTCAGAAACCGATATACGTGCAGCAAACCCAGAAGGAAAAGCCCTGGGTCAACACCACACGCTACAGTCATACCAGGATGACTTTGAAGTAAAATACTTGCAGACAAGTAAGAGTAGCAGAGGATAAGTCACAAACCGTAACCAACAGACTGCAAAACATCCACTAAGCAGTGGACTCATCACAGGCTTAACCAAAAAGCCACCAGTTCTACTCACATATCTTGAACATGGAAAAAGCACAGAAACCTCAAAAGGGCTCACCGTACCACAAAGGACCCAAGGCGAACAATAGAGTCTTGGCAAAAGTCTGCCAACACACAGACAAGGTACAAACGGCTGCAACTGATTTCAAACCGCAAACATTCTGCTTGCTAGGCAGCAAAGTATCCCACAGGCCACTACAGCTGGCTGTCAGGTATGAAAGACAGGGGAATAGAAAAGACCCCAAACACCGATACCCCGAAAGAGGACGGAAAAGGATGGACTCAGCAACCCCAATGGAGCTTGGGTGCCAACCCAAGAGCTCTAACAATAGGAACTCTAAAGAGAACCCCATAGGAGAGGAACAGAGAAAATGCAACCGAGCCCTCAGAAGACCCAGCACGACACTCCATGACAGTCGCAAACATGGAGACATCAACTCCCCAGATGAAACGGATCGCTCTCCTCTAGAGAATAAAAACACCTGTTCCAACAACCTGCACACAGAACAGGACACCAACCTCCAGAGAGAGGAAAACCCCACCCCTATAAAGAAGACCACTACCCCCCCCAAAGGGAGAGGACGGAAAGAACAGCACACAAGCTCATAAGACATGAAGCCATAGTCTGAGAAACAAATCCAACTGAAAATCATCCAGACGTCATAGATGAACATCAAGGAACTCCCCAAAAAGGGGAGCACACCTCAGTCAAAAGCCACAGAAAACCTGGCCAAGCTGCCAACAGCTTAACTGTCTAGACTGAAGGTCATAGCCTATGTTCCCTGGAAAAACTGGATCACACCGAACCAGCCACAGGATCGTAAGTCTTCCAGACATCCAGAAGATCCACAACAAAACTATAGGCCTGAGCCCCAGATCGTTCAAGGGAACATAACCGGACTAACCCGGAAAAAAGGGAACAAGACTCATTTAAAAATCCCAACCCAAAAGGAAGAGAAAACCCTTGCAGGAGTCCAACACTCCAAAAGGAGCTAACGTACGACAGAGTCGCAATAAAGAGCCCAAAAAGGCGTTAAAACAACAGAGAGAAACATCGAGGACCCCGAAGAGTGAGAAAAACAAAAGCTAGTCTCCCTAATCTCCTCAGGAGTACCAGAGGACCGTACCCAAGGAAAAAGAATGCAGAGCATCCCAAACCCCGGTAGAAAAACCCCTAAGCGAAGTTTGTAGAAGGAGACAAAACGCCTATCGTCCCTGATAGGGAACAACTAAAATCCCGAAGTAGGAAAAAGGCCACAAGGCCCCCCATAAGGCAGCCAAAACCACTAAGGAGCAACGGACAAAGTTCCGAAATTTCATCCGAAGAGAACCTCAAAAGGAAAAAATCCAGAAAGGACAATTTCAAGAGCTGCAGAAGGCAAGACCGCCAGAACTGGCGGCAAAGAGGTCCTAAATCCTCCCAACCTCCAACCCACACGGGGAAGGAAACACGCCACATCCCAACGTAAAGTCAGAATCAAAGAGAGAGTCGCAGCAGAACTCCTCTGAGTCCCAGTCGACCAGCTTGAGAGGCCAATAAGGAATTAACCAATCCCCCATGCCTCACTGACCCTCTGGTCCACTCAGATGTTTAGCTGGAACTTGTAAAAGAAAACAAGAATAACACAATAATATGTGAGGCACTTGGCGCCCAACCAGACCAGCCAGGCAGAACAGGTGCCACGTGTCTGACTTAGGCCTCGAGACAGAAGGATCTGAACCCAATTAGGACAAGCCTGAAACCAAGGGTCATCAGTGTCAAGGCTGCACAGAAACCCCCCTAGAGAGGGAAAAACAGCAGACACACATAGGACTAAACACGTCCATGACACACTTCCTTAGAAGTAACAGTGCGAACAAACAATCATGAGTATCGATTCCAGACAAACTTCCTGAAGGAAATATAAAACCAACATGAGCTTGAAATCCAAATAAAATAAAAGATAAGGCAACTCGCAGGTTTATCGCCTAAAAAGAATAGACGCACCCGCATGAACGGCCCAACAGGGACCCTGTTCTACCAAGCTCAGACTGGAAGGAGTACTCGATAACAAGACTATAAGAAGATTACTTCATCCCCTTATGTCTAATTCTGCAAGCTATTCGAAGAAGCCGACTGAGAAGTCTCAGATCCATTAAAGATGGGATCGTCCAAGAAGGCCAAAGTCTATACCGTCAGTCTATACCAAATAGCACAGCATACCTTATGCCCTGGATAATGAAACACGAACAGTATCTAAAACCAACTTCTGGAAGTTGCATACGCGCCAGTGCTAAAATTATGGACATGCAACATCATGCCGAAACCCCTGGCGGGAAGAAGCTACCTTCCAGAAAAGGATAAGCAAAGTCTGGGTTACCTTCATGCATAGTAAGCAATGGTGGAAGGGAACTCGCCACTCGGAGGACAGAGGCTCCAGAGGCGGATGGCTCAGCGGCCCCTTGATTCCCCGATGCCGAGGAGTTGAGCACTCTAATACGACATTCAGAACATAACTGATAGGCTAGTATCATCCTGGGCAATACGCATTCTGCGCAAGGAGTAGAAACTGAAACAGAGACGTCCATCTCCACAATATCAGACTCCTCCATAGCTAGGATATTGATACAAAAATTGGACCAAAAACTTAAACTGCACCTGACACCTACAATACCTGGGGCACTCACCACCTCCTAAGAGCCCGACACCAGCAGATCAGAATTTCTCCGTCGTCACACAGTCAGGAATGTGGATATGGAGAGTCAAAAACATGACCACGCCCGGTGAACCGTACAGTCCAGAAAAAGCACGCCTGACTGTAAAGGCTGCGTCATTTCCAAAGGCCGTTATGTTCCACAAGCCATGAGCCTAAGTAACACTACACATAAGCAGATCGAATCACATAACAAACATGATTTAAAAAAACCCTGTTAAATAACCCCCCTCAGGAGATAATAACCCTTGATTCCAAGATACAAAAGGAACTTCACTGAGACCCTGATTTATAGTTAGTCCCTTAAGGTTGTAGCTTCTCTGGAAAACATTTATAATATCATACAATCATGACGAAAGTATACTGAAACGATCTTAACGGAATTTAAGTCATGGAACAGGAACACGGCCCTTCAAGCGTGACAGATAGTAGCATCACTTCTGCCATGGACTTGAGAGAAAAAAGCAGGCAGCGAAATTCATCAACACCGATTGCTTGAGGAGCTGTTAAAATGAGTCTGGATGGTTTCGCAGAAAGATTCTCCCTGCAAATCCGGACTTTCATCCATGCTTTCACTGAAAGGCTGACAGGACTACTTAAAACTCCAGTCCCATGCCGAAGAGTACTACCCTCCATAAGAGACTAAATGCAAACTCTGTTACTTCTCTGCCAGCCTCCTGGGACGAAAGGCAAAGTATGACTGGGGCATGAGGGAAGTGGGAGGGGTATTTAAGTCTTTGGCTGGGGTGTCTTTGCCTCTTCCTGGTGGCCAGGTTCTGAATTCCCAAAAGTAATGAATGCAGCTGTGGACTCTTTCCATTTATGAAGAAAAAAAGGCAGGCAAAGGGTTTAACACAGAGATACATACATATACATCTCTCAAGATGTATATGTATGTATGCATATATATGTGTGTGTGTGTACATGTGTATTTATATGTGTATATATGTATTTACAGACATATATACACATATAAACACATAAATACATATGTACACACACACACACATATATATATATATATATATATATATATATGTGCATTTGAGCCATTTGCAGTTAAGTTAAGTAGATGAAAACATGAAAAAGCAAATTTATGCAATATTCAAATTTAATAAAGTGTTATACTGTGTATTTACTGTAAAAATTTAACATTCCAATGTTCTGCACATAGCAGAATATGTTCTAACTATTTATATATAGATATTCCTATATACCTCTAAATCAGTGCTTTCCAAACTGTGTGTCGGGACACACTAGTGTGTCGGCAGCAGTGTGTAGGTGTGTCCCTGCTTCAGCACAAATTTTTTTTTTAATTTTTTTTTTTGGTTTCCGACTTTCCACCTGCCTGCTACGCATATCACATGATTGACATGTGATTGATACCTAGGGGGACACAGATCATCTTAACCTATTGGCGCAGCTCAGTGGGAATTGAAACTATTCCCATTGGCGGCACATTGGCTCCTGACTGCACATGTAGTCTCCTTAATTGGCTCGTGACTGCATGTATAGTCAGTGAGTGGGACAGCAGTGTGTTTGCAGCATGGGCAGTAGTCAATCGGACTCACCGAGCTCTGAGGGCGGCAGCTTAAACGATGAGCTGAAGTCAGTAGGGTTTTTTTTTTTCAACTAGCTCCCAGTAGTGCATTGCTGCTCCTGCTCTTGATATATGGATAGGAAGTGGAAGCTTAAAAATGCTTGATGATGAAATGCAAGTGTCTTTATATAATATTCCACCAAATATTCAGAAATTGTGTTCATCCCATCAACCTCATACATCCCATTAAAATAGTAAGTAGCAATTGGTGGTGTTAAACTTTTTTTTAATTCTTGCACATACTTACTGTTACTTGTAAATACATTTCGTTATTATATAATTTATGTATGTGTCCGTATCTCTTAAAACAAGTTAGTTTCACCTCCTTTTTGCTAGTACAACTGAATTACTGTGTCGCGAAATTATGTAGGTTTAAAAAGTGTGTCGCCAACATGAAAAGTTTGGAAAGCTCTGCTCTAAATATATGTATACCTATATATAATCATGTGTGTGTATCTATCTATCTATCTATCTATCTATCTATCTCTCTCTCTCTCTCTATATATATATATATATATATATATATATAGTGGCAAAAAGCGCACTCTCACTTCTTTTTTCATCTACCAGGGTGCAGGTAAAAAGTATTAAATAATCCAAAACAGGTATGCACTCTCTGGAAATTTTTCAAATGTGCTTTAATGTGCACAAAAAATTAGATGTGATGTTTCGGGGATCTCACCCCTTAATCAGACAACGTGAAAATTATGTGATACAGCAAAGCACAAAATTTAGATATATATTGTAGATCAAATATATGTAGAAATAGTTATCTATGAATAAATAGAAAATATATTCTGCTATGTGAAGAACATTGGAATGTGAAATATTCATATTTTCATGTTGGCGCGAGAGTTAGGTATATTTTCCACTTTTTTTCTCCAATAACTTCTACAGGGGAATATGAGAATGTGCATGCAATATTCTAATTTTGGCTTTTTGCACTCGTCTGGTTAGCGCACAAGCGAAAAAAGTTTACTTTCAACTCATAATACGAGCGTAAACTGACGTGCGCAAAAAGCTTACTTCCCGTTCAAGTGTTAATTTGCTTTCCAATTGTAATCTGGCCCTAGATTATTTATAAGATATGGATATATTTTTAACAGAACGTCAAAATATTATGAGTTAGTGAGTTTTTTTGCTTAAAAAATACACCAGCTTTTGGTGCAAATGTAAAACAGCTTTACTAGCACTAGAAGACACAATGAGCCAGTTGACTGACTTTGTCAGATTAAAGTATATTTATTTTACTTATATGGTCGCTAAAGTTGTGTTTTCTTCACTTCAATATGGTTCAAAATTAGAAAATGTATAGTGCCGTGAATAGTATGAAACATTCCAACTGTGGGCTATATTAGGAGTGGAGCGCAATATTGCGCTTACGTGAGCACGATATTTGTGCTCCACTTAGTAGTACCAGCGCACGTAAATGAGCGCTGGTATTACAACTCACGAAAGCATGCTTCCATAGGCTACAGCCTTGTTTTCATGCCGTCAGACACAACAAACTACCTAGCGCAGGGCAGGGGGCAAATCGCACAGCTTTGAACATCAAAAAAATATATTTGTATATGAATATATACAATAAAACACTTGCAATCCGAGGAAACATCCCAACACAAACCTGCAATCTCCCAACTCCGCTCCCAGTCACCCCCTCTGCCACTCTCTGCACCCTCCTCCCAACCACTGAGAGTGAAGTGGCTTCCCTTTTGTCTTCCTCACACCTCACTACCTGCCCACTTGACCCTATTCCTTCACATCTAATTCCTCCTCTATCTACCACCCTCACTCCGGCTCTTACTCACATATTTAACCTATCCCTTTCTACCGGCTCATTCCCTGCCTCCTTCAAACATGCGAAGGTCACCCCCATCCTCAAAAAACCCTCCCTCGACCCTAACTCCCCTGCAAACTACCGCCCCATATCACTGCTCCCACTAGCTTCAAAACTCCTCGAAAAACTAGTTTTCAATCGCCTAACCCACTTCCTGTCGTCCAACTCATTGCTTGACCCCCTGCAATCTGGCTTCCGCCCCCAACACTCAACTGAAACTGCTCTCACCAAGGTTACTAACGATCTCCTTTCTGCTAAAAACAAAGGCTACTACTCTATACTCATCTTACTTGACCTATCTGCTGCCTTTGACACTGTTGACCATCCCCTTCTCCTACAGTCTCTCAGTTCTCTTGGTCTCTGTGACACTGCCCTCTCCTGGATTCACTCCTATCTCTCTAACAGATCCTTCTCAGTCTCTTTTGCTGGTGACTCCTCCTCTCTATTGCCCCTGTCTGTTCGAGTACCTCAAGGCTCTGTCCTGGGTCCTCTACTCTTCTCTATTTACACTTCTTCACTGGGTAAACTTGTCAACAGCTATGGCTTCAGCTATCACCTCTATGCTGATGATACCCAGATCTACCTTTCCACCCCTGCACTCTCTCCTTCTGTCAACTCTCACATCAGCGACTGCTTATCTGGCATTTCTTCCTGGATGGCCTCTCACCACCTAAAAATAAATATGTCCAAGACCGAACTACTTCTAATTCCCCCCTCTAGCTCCACTCCCGTCTCTAATTTCTCTATCACTGTTGGCGGCACCACTATCTCCCCATCACCCCAAGTCCGCTGCCTCGGAGTCACGCTTGACTCAAATCTGTCCTTCATTCCCCACATCCAACTGCTCTCTTCATCCTGCCGCAACCACCTACGCAATATCTCCAAAATTCGCCCGTTTCTGAGTGCTGAAACTACCAAACAGCTCATCCACTCCCTGGTAATTTCCCGACTTGACTACTGTAACAACTTACTAACTGGCCTCCCTCTCTCCCGCCTCTCTCCCCTCCAATCCGTCCTAAATGCATCCGCCAGACTAATCCACCTCTCTCGACGCTCTGTTTCTGCTGCGCCTCTCTGTGAGTCCCTTCACTGGCTCCCCATTCACAACAGAGTTAAATTCAAAATTCTCACCCTGACCTACAAAGCCCTCACCAATGCTGCCCCACCCTACCTGTCCTCACTCATCAACAAATATACTCCTGCCCGTCCCCTAAGATCCAACAACGACCTGCTTCTTGTGTCCTCTACCATCACCTCCTCTCATTCTAGACTACAGGACTTCTCTCGTGCTGCACCAACCCTCTGGAACGCACTTCCTCGAGATGTCAGACTTGCCCCTAACCTCTCCTCCTTTAAACGTTCCCTAAAGACCTTTCTGTTCAGGGAAGCTTATCACCCGACTTATTAACAAACTAACCAACTAACTAACAGTTGCCCTCTATCTCCTCACTAATATCATTCTCACCTCTGCAGTCCCCACCTCCTGTTTCCAATCCTCCTACCCATCTAGATTGTAAGTTCCCACGGGAACAGGGCCCTCAACTCCCCCTGTATTTGTCTGTAAAATTTTGTGTCTTATCGTATTGTTTCTCCACTGTACTGTTATCCTTGTACCCATGGGCAGCGCTGCGGAATCTGTTGGCGCTTTATAAATAAAGAATAATAATAATAATAATAATAATATATTTATTTATATGTGTATATACACATATTAACACATAAATATTTATGTATATAAGCATATACATATACAGGGAGTGCAGAATTATTAGGCAAATGAGTATTTTGACCACATCATCCTCTTTATGCATGTTGTCTTACTCCAAGCTGTATAGGCTCGAAAGCCTACTACCAATTAAGCATATTAGGTGATGTGCATCTCTGTAATGAGAAGGGGTGTGGTCTAATGACATCAACACCCTATATCAGGTGTGCATAATTATTAGGCAACTTCCTTTCCTTTGGCAAAATGGGTCAAAAGAAGGACTTGACAGGCTCAGAAAAGTCAAAAATAGTGAGATATCTTGCAGAGGGATGCAGCACTCTTAAAATTGCAAAGCTTCTGAAGCGTGATCATCGAACAATCAAGCGTTTCATTCAAAATAGTCAACAGGGTCGCAAGAAGCGTGTGGAAAAACCAAGGCGTAAAATAACTGCCCATGAACTGAGAAAAGTCAAGCGTGCAGCTGCCAAGATGCCACTTGCCACCAGTTTGGCCATATTTCAGAGCTGCAACATCACTGGAGTACCCAAAAGCACAAGGTGTGCAATACTCAGAGACATGGCCAAGGTAAGAAAGGCTGAAAGACGACCACCACTGAACAAGACACACAAGCTGAAACGTCAAGACTGGGCCAAGAAATATCTCAAGACTGATTTTTCTAAGGTTTTATGGACTGATGAAATGAGAGTGAGTCTTGATGTGCCAGATGGATGGGCCTGTGGCTGGATTGGTAAAGGGCAGAGAGCTCCAGTCCGACTCAGACGCCAGCAAGGTGGAGGTGGAGTACTGGTTTGGGCTGGTATCATCAAAGATGAGCTTGTGGGGCCTTTTCGGGTTGAGGATGAAGTCAAGCTCAACTCCCAGTCCTACTGCCAGTTTCTGGAAGACACCTTCTTCAAGCAGTGGTACAGGAAGAAGTCTGCATCCTTCAAGAAAAACATGATTTTCATGCAGGACAATGCTCCATCACACGCGTCCAAGTACTCCACAGCGTGGCTGGCAAGAAAGGGTATAAAAGAAGAAAATCTAATGACATAGCCTCCTTGTTCACCTGATCTGAACCCCATTGAGAACCTGTGGTCCATCATCAAATGTGAGATTTACAAGGAGGGAAAACAGTACACCTCTCTGAACAGTGTCTGGGAGGCTGTGGTTGCTGCTGCACGCAATGTTGATGGTGAACAGATCAAAACACTGACAGAATCCATGGATGGCAGGCTTTTGAGTGTCCTTGCAAAGAAAGGTGGCTATATTGGTCACTGATTTGTTTTTGTTTTGTTTTTGAATGTCAGAAATGTATATTTGTGAATGTTGAGATGTTATATTGGTTTCACTGGTAAAAATAAATAATTGAAATGGGTATATATTTGTTTTTTGTTAAGTTGCCTAATAATTATGCACAGTAATAGTCACCTGCACACACAGATATCCCCCTAAAATAGCTAAAACTAAAAACAAACTAAAAACTACTTCCAAAACTATTCAGCTTTGATATTAATGAGTTTTTTGGGTTCATTGAGAACATGGTTGTTGTTCAATAATAAAATTAATCCTCAAAAATACAACTTGCCTAATAATTCTGCACTCCCTGTATATTTAGAGTAAAAACACAGTCCCATTCACCTCTATGTAAAGGCACTTTAGTGCCGTTTTCTTTCTAGCAAACAACTTTAACCCTTTATAACTGCTTTGTGCAGTTTTTTTTTTTTAAATAAAGATGCTCATATTTTTATTTAATTTAAAATAACTATCCTTTTTATTTTGTGGGAAATTGGGCAACTTTTTTTAATTTAACCAGAGGTCTGATCTCTGGTTAAGTGTGCTTAGCACAAAGTGAAGCCTCAAGCTTGTGGGAGCATTAACCAGCCACTTGTAACAGCTGGTTATTTAAGGTGCGCCTGTAAACGGGCAAAATAGTGCTCCACTCTTAATCTAGCCCTGTATGTCCAAGGTTCAAGCTCTATTTAAGACATTTAACTATCGGCTAGATTTAGAGTTTTGTCGGTAAAAAGCTGCGTAGCTAACGCTGCTTTTTTTGCCAATGCACCCTTCCAACAACGCTGGTATTTAGAGTTGTCTGAGGGGCTGCGTTAGGCTCAAAAAAGGGTGCGTTGAGCCTAACTTAGCTCCACTTCAACCCTCAATACCAGCGTTGCTTACGGTAGCGGTAAGCTGGCAAAACGTGCTCCTGCACGATATCTCCATAGGAAACAATGGGGCATTTTTGGTTTAAAAAAAAACCTAACACCTGCAAAAAAGCAGCGTTCAGCTACTAACGCAGCCCCATTGTTTCCTATGGGGAAACACTTTCTAAGTCTGCACCTAACACCCTAACATGTACCCCGAGTCTAAACACCCCTAACCTTACACTTATTAACCTCTAATCTGCCGCCCCCGCTATAGCTGACACCTGCATTATACTATTAACCCCTAATCTGCCGCTCCGTACACCACCGCAACCTACATTATACCTATGAACCCCTAATCTGCTGCCCCTAACATCACCGACCCCTATATTATATTTATTAACCCTTAATCTGCCCCCCCAATGTCGCCGCTACCTAACTACACTTATTAACCCCTAATCTGCCGACCGGACCTCGCCGCTACTATAATAAAGTTATTAACCCCTAAACCTAACTCTAACCCTAACACCCCCCTCACATAAATATAATTTATATTAAACAAAATAATATTCCTATAATTAACTAAATTATTCCTATTTAAAACTAAATTCTTACCTATCAAATAAACCCTAATATAGCTACAATATAATTAATAATTACATTGTAGCTATTTTAGGATTTATATTTATTTTACAGGCAACTTTGTATTTATTTTAACTAGGTACAATAGCTATTAAATAGTTAATAACAATTTAATAGCTACCTAGTTAAAATAATTAAAAAATTACCTGTAAAATAAATCCTAACCTAAGTTACAAATACACCTAACACTACACTATCATTAAATTAATTAAATAAATTACCCACAATTACCTAAAATAAAATACAATAAAATAAACTATTCTATAATACAAATAAAACAAAACACTAAATTACAAAAAATAAAAAAGAATTACAAGCAGTTTAAACTAATTACACCTAATCTAAGCCCCCTAATAAAATAAAAAAGCCCCCCAAAATAAAAAATTCCCTACCCTATTCTAAAATACAAAAGTAATCAGCTCTTTTACCAGCCCTTAAAAGGGCTTTTTGCGGGGCCTTGCCCCAAAGTAATCAGCTCTTTTGCATGAAAATAAAAATACAATACCCCCCCCCCCACATTACAACCCACCACCCACATACCCCTACTCTAACCCACCCAATCCCCCCTTAAAAAAACCTATCACTAACCCCCTGAAGATCTCCCTACCTTGAGTCGCCTTCACCCAGCCGAGCCGAATTCTTCATCCAAGTGGAGCAAGAAGATGTCCTCCATCCGGAAGAAGTCTTGATCCAAGCGGCAAAGAAGAGGTCTTCCATCCCGGCGATGTCTTCTTTCAAGCGGCATCTTCTATCTTCTTTCTTCCGGATCCATCTTCATCCCGCCGACGCGGAACATCCTCCTTCCCCGACGGACTAACGACGAATGAAGTTTCCTTTAAGGGACGTCATCCAAGATGGCGTCCCTTCAATTCCGAATGGCTGATAGAATTCTATCAGCCAATCGGAATTAAGGTAGAAAAAATCTGATTGGCTGATGCAATCAGCCAATCAAATTGAAGTTCAATCCGATTGGCTGATCCAATCAGCCAATCGTATTGAACTCACATTCTATTGGCTGATCGGAACAGCCAATAGAATGTGAGTTCAATACGATTGGCAGATTTTTTCTACCTTAATTCCGATTGGCTGATAGAATTCTATAAGCCAATGGGAAATTGAAGAGACGCCATCTTGGATGACGTCCCTTAAAGGAACCTTCATTCGTCGTTAGTCCGTCGGGGAAGGAAGATGTTCCGCGTCGGCGGGATGAAGATGGATCCGGAAGAAAGAAGATAGAAGATGCCGCTTGGAAGAAGACATCGCCCGGATGGAAGACCTCTTCTTTGCCGCTTGGATCAAGACTTCTACCAGATGGAGGACATCTTCTTGCTCTGCTTGGATGAAGAATTCGGCTCGGCTGGGTGAAGATGACTCAAGGTAGGGAGATCTTCAGGGGGTTAGTGATAGGTTTTTTTAAGGGGGGGTTGGGTGGGTTAGAGTAGGGGTATGTGGGTGGTGGGTTGTAAGGTGGGGGGGTATTGTATTTTTATTTTCATGCAAAAGAGCTGATTACTTTGGGGCAAGGCCCCACAAAAAGCCCTTTTAAGGGCTGGTAAAAGAGCTGATTACTTTTGTATTTTAGAATAGGGTAGGGAATTTTTTTATTTTGGGGGGCTTTTTTATTTTATACGGGGGCTTAGATTAGGTGTAATTAGTTTAAACTGCTTGTAATTATTTTTTATTTTTTGTAATTTAGTGTTTTTTTTGTATTATAGAATAGTTTATTTTATTGTATTTTATTTTAGCTAATTGTATGTAATTTATTTAATTCATTTAATTTAATGCTAGTGTAGTGTTAGGTGTATTTGTAACTTAGGTTAGGATTTATTTTACAGGTAATTTTGTATTTATTTTAACTAGGTAGCTATTAAATAGTTATTAACTATTTAATAGCTATTGTACCTAGTTAAAATAAATACAAAGTTGCCTGTAAAATAAATATAAATCCTAAAATAGCTACAATGTAATTATTAATTATATTGTAGCTATATTAGGGTTTATTTGATAGGTAAGTATTTAGTTTTAAATAGGAATAATTTAGTTAATTATAGGAATATTATTTCGTTTAATATAAATTATATTTATGTTAGGGGGGTGTTAGGGTTAGGTTTAGGGGTTAATAACTTTATTATAGTAGTGGCGACGGTGCGGGCGGGAGATTAGGGGTTAATAATTGTAGGTAGGTGGTGGCGATGTTAGGGAGGGCAGATTAGGGGTTAATACTATTTATTCTAGTGTTTGCGAGGCGGGAGTGCGGCGGTCTAGGGGTTAACACATTTATTATAGTGGCGGCGAGGTCCGGTCGGCAGATTAGGGGTTAATAAGTGTAGTTGGGTAGCGGCGACGTTGGGGGGCAGATTAGGGGTTAATAAATATAATATAGGGGTCGGCGATGTTAGGGCCAGCAGATTAGGGGTTCAGAGGGATAATGTAGGTGGCAGCGGTGGCAGCGGTGTCCGGTCGGCAGATTAGGGGTTAAAAAATATTATTAGAGTGGTGGCGATGTGGGGGGGCCTCGGTAAGGGGATCTGCGGTAGCCTGGAATCGCGGTAGGGAAGTGAGCGTTAGACCCTTTCCTGGCTGACTCTAAATACCAGCGGGCGGCCAAAAGCAGCGTTAGGACCCCTTAACGCTGCTTTTGACGGCTAACGCAGAACTCTAAATCTAGGCGAAAGTTTTTTAAACTATTTCCTATCGCAACACAACATTTAATAATCATTTTGAAACATTCACAGCTCATATAATGTAACAGGTAATTAAATTTGTGCTGACAAGGTTTTCAGTTCAAGCACTTCTGACCACCTTTATAGTTATTTGTAAAAAGGCTTAAACGTTTGTAGATATATTCACATGCAGTGTGAATATATTTGAGTGAATATATGCTGTTGGGGGGGTACTCCTGCCTTTTTTTAGGTTTCAGTGACAACTTGAACTTTGGTATTAAGATGTTTTATGACTTTAAATACCCTCTTAAAGTATCCGGTATTTAATTTGGTAATGTGTATGATATATCAGCATAATTTACTAATAACAGAATAAACTTAGTTACTGTCATTTGAGTTTCTTTTAGGCCAATCACGACAATTCATATTATAAGTTGTTGCCCCTCCCCCTTCTGAAAGGGTAGATAAACTTTGACCATCTCCAGAGGTATTTAAAATTGTCTGTTCCTTCTTTACTGTAGATGTCTTTCCATAGTAATCTAGAAAACAAAACAGCAGTAATACAAACACAACCCTGTCACATTTTCATTCTAGTGTGAAAATATGAGCATTGATAATGCACTGTAGGGATGGTAGGATCATCAATAAAAGATACAGATAAGCACATTACATTTTTTAATATTATTATCATTAAAGCCTGGCTATATATTGTCCTAGGCAATAACCATACATATATATGTGTGCAATATAAATATATATATATACAGTATCTCACAAAAGTGAGTACACCCCTTACATTTTTGTAAATATTTTATTATATCTTTTCATGTGACAACACTGAAGAAATGACACAAGTAGTGAGTGTACAGCCTGTATAACAGTGTAAATTTGCTGTCCCCTCAAAATAACTCATCACACAGCCATTAATGTCTAAACTGTTGGCAACAAAAGTGAGTACACCCCTAAGTGGAAATGTCCACATTGGGCCCAAATTGTCAATATTTTGAGTGGCCACCATTATGTTACAGCACTGCATTAACGCTCTTGGGCATGGAATTCACCAGAGCTTCACAGGTTGCCACTGAAGTCTTCTTCCACTCCTCCATGACGACATCACAGAGCTGGTGGATGTTAGAGACCTTGCGCTCAACCACCTTCCGTTTGAGGATGTCCCACAGATGCTCAATAAGGTTTAGGTCTGGAGACATGCTTGGCCAGTCCATCACCTTTACCCTTAGCTTCTTTAGCAAGGCAGTGGTCATCTTGGAGGTGTGTTTGGGGTCGTTATCATGTTGGAATACTGCCCTGTGGCCCAGTCTCTGAAGGGAGGGGATCATGCTCTGCTTCAGTATGTCACAGTACATGTTGGCATTCATGGTTCCCTCAATGAACTGTAGCTCCCCAGTGCCGGCTGCACTCATGCAGGCTCAGACCATGACACTCCTACCACCATACTTGACTGTAGGTAAGACACACTTGTCTTTGTACTCCTTACCTGGTTGCAGCCACACATGCTTGAACCAAATAAGTTTATCTTGGTCTCATCAGACCACAGGACATGGTTTCAGTAATACATGTCCTTAGTCTGCTTGTCTTCAGCAAACTGTTTGCGGGCTTTCTTATGCATCATCTTTAGAAGAGGCTTCCTTCTGGGACGACAGCCATGCAGACCAATTTGATGCAGTGTGCGGTGTATGGTCTGAGCACTGACAGGCTGACTCCCCACCCCTTTAACCTCTGCCGCAATGCTGGCAGCACTCATACGTCTATTTCCCAAAGACAACCTCTGGATATGACGCTGAGCATGTGCACTCAACTTCTTTGGTTGACCATGGTGAGGCCTGTTCTGAGTGGAACCTGTCCTGTGAAACCGCTGTATGGTCTTGCCCACCGTGCTGCAGCTCAGTTTCAGGGTCTTGGCAATCTTCTTATAGCCTAGGCCATCTTTATGTAAAGCAAAAATTATTTTTTTCAGATCCTCAGAGAGTTCTTTGCCATGAGATGCCATGTTGAACTTCCAGTGACCAGTATGAGAGAATGTGAGAGCGATAACACCAAATATACAATACCTGCTCCCCTTTCACACCTGAGACCTTGAAACACTAACGAGTCACATGACAACGGGGAGGGAAAATGGCTTATTGGGCCCAATTTGGACATTTCCACTTAGGGGTGTACTCACTTTTGTTGCCAACGGTTTAGACGTTAATGGCTGTGTGTTGAGTTATTTTGAGGGGACAGCAAATTTACACTGTTATACAGGCTGTACACTCACTACTTTACATTGTAGCAAAGTGTCATTTTTTCAGTGTTGTTACATGAAAAGATATAATAAAATATTTACAAAAATGTAAGGGGTGTACTCACTTTTGTGAGATACTATATATATATATATATATATATATATATACACACAAACACATATATACTGTATATATACACTCACATACATACAAATCTGAATATACACATACAACCCCAATTCCGAAAAAGTGTCATTTGAAAATTCAGTTCACCCTGTACTATATTTAAAACACATTATTAACACATTATTTGATGTTTTACTTTGTGAATTTAAAACATTTTTGAAAATATACACCCATTTCAAATATGATGACTGCAACACACTCCAAAAAAGCTGAGAGAGTCAACCGTTTACCTCTCCTATTCTGTTGATGCACAATGACTTGTGTCAACCTCTAGGGGGCGCTCAGAAGAGAGACCAAATGTGAATCTATTATCATACTATTATAACTACTTTAAGAAAAGAAAATATGTTATATAGATTCCACATTCAATAGAATATGGTACTATTATATTGGAAAAAAAGACGTCTGGATGGTAGCATATGTTGCTCCAAAATATATACATATCTTTCTGCATTAATGGTGCCCTCACAGATGTGCAAGTTACCCATGCCATGGGCAGTGAGACCCCCCCCCCATACCATGACAGATGCTGGCTTTTGGACTTGATGCTGATAACAGCTTGGGTGGTCCATTTCCTATTTGGCCTAGAGAACACGACGGCTGTTTTTTCCAAAAACGACTAAAAATGTTGACTCGTTGGACCACAAAACATGATTCCACTGTGCTACTGATGAGACTGAGAAGTTGGCGGCGCTTCTGGACAGTGTTGATGTATGTCTTCTGCTTTGCATAGTAAAGCCTTAACTTGCAACTGTGGATGCAGCGCTGAAAGGTGTTGGCTGACAAAGGTTTACCAAAGTACTCCCAATCCCATGTCAGGATATTTATTACAGACTCATGACAGTTTTTGAGACAGTGACGTCTGGGGGATCTGAGATCTTGTGCATTCAGAAGTGGTTTTCGGCCTTGCCCTTTATTCACTGAGATTTGACAGAATTCCTTAAATCTTTTAATTATATTGTGCACTGTAGAAGGTGAAATGCCCAAAATGCCCAAAATCCTACCGATTTGTCTTTGGGGAATGTTGCTCTCAAAGAGTTGGATCATTCACTGTAGCATCTGTTGGCAGATTGGCAAGCCTCGACCCATCCTTGCTCTTGAAGGACTAGGCCTTTTTTGGAGGCTCCTTATATACTATGTCTATGATTACACAATTGCCTAATATGTTTCACATCACCTTCTTATTTCAACTTGTCACATAGCTATTAGTCCTAAATTGCCCCTTTTCCAACTTTTTTGGAATGTGTTGAAGATTTGAAATGAGTGTATATTTAAAAAAAATACATTAAATTCACAAAGTAAAACATCAAATAATGTGTTAATAATGTGTTTTAAATATAGTACAGGGTGAATTTAATTTTCAAATGACTCTTTTTGTTAGTTTTTTTGCATTTTCCATACTGCACCAACTTTTTCGGAAATGGGGTTGTACACATATAATATACTTTTATCTTCATGAAGTCACATGACACAGTGTGTGTGTGATTAGAATAGCTGATGCAGCATAACTATATGATAACAGGGAGGGAATATTTCTGGCCGCACTGTAAACAAATATGCACATTGTGCCACACAGTATATAGAATGCCACAATTAAAGGGACATTAAAGACATTTATATTTTGGTTAAGTACTGCATTGTAAAAACCTATATACAAAATCATGTTTTAAAAAAGAATTTTGTTATTTTGACAAAAAAAAGTCTCTCTTTATTTCATCTACTTTGCTCTGGCTGGGTGCACTTTGGTCTTCCTGGAGGCAGTGAGTAAAAAAAGTTAAATTACAATATAGTGAACAAAATAAACATTTTCTGAATAATTAAATTGTGAATTTAATGTCCCTATTTAATATTTTACTTAAATGAACACAAATGTATAGTACATTTTTAATGTCCTAAATAAACACAAACTATTTTTGGGTAACTTTCAACTGATTTATAAAAATACAGTGCTTTCTAACTGGAACTTGGAAGATATTTTTTTGTCTTCTTTACCATTTGAACACCCTTATGGGTGTTGATTGACGACATACCTTCCCCACCTCCTCTTTGTCTTTAATATGGAGGGAACATGCACAAAGGATGACATCATGATGTCTAAAACATGCAGCATACATATAATGGTAGGAGGAGAGGTGATATATTGTGTAGGGAAGAGGAATGTCATCAGTTTAAAGGCTAAACAAATTCAACAACTTAGTTGTAGTAAATTTATTAGTCTCAATATAATAGCAGAAAATGAGGATTATTTATGGCTTTTGGTGACAATATTTTAATTGGACAAAGATTAATTATTTAGCTTTCAAAAGATCTCTTTTAAAGTTCAAGCATTTATGCTTAAAGGGATAGAAAGGTCAAAAATTAAATGTGCATGGGTGCATTCCAATTTAAAATATAATCATTATTGCAAAATACTTCCATTAGTAAAAATGCTTCTAGTAAAAGTTATTACTGTGTTTAAGCAGCATACGCACATATTCTGCGAGCTCCTGTGCACCAGTATTCAAATACCATGTCTGTTCAGAGAGCAGTGGATTGTTTGACACAAATTATATCTTCAAAAGCAATACACACCACAGCTAGCTCTCCGAGGTGTGGTGTTTGAATACTACTGCAAGGGCCATCACAGGAAATGTGCGTATGTTGCAGAAACACAGTAATAACTTTTACAAGAAGCAATTTTACTAATAGAAGTATTTTGCAAAAATGCTTAATTTCAAATTGAAATGCACCCATGCACATTAGAATTTTGACCTTTCTATCCCTTTAACAAAAATCACAGTGTGCAAGTGATAAGGTATTGTTAATATCAGCGCTGCATACTTCCCAACATTTCCCAGATTCTTCCTTGGACATGGAGTAGAGAAGCCTTGTGTGCAGTGGTCCAACAGTGGGCAAGGGCCATGGCTGGAGGGGCAGGAAGCATATGTGATTAGGGCAGAATTGATGTGTGGGTTGTGGGTGGAACCAGGAAGAGTTGGGGCATGTCCTGGTTGAAGCAAGTGTAGTCCCTAAAACCTGAGACATTTGCCCTGGCTTGAGACACTGCAACTTATGAAACTCATGTAGGATCCAAGACAGTTGGGTCATCTGGAACCAACTCTGCAAGTGGTACCACAAGAGCCAGGCAGCATTTAACTGGGGTGGCACAAATCAAGAGCTTATAGTTATTATTTTTTTATAGCAATTACTCTCATATGGGGTCCATCGTCTGGCTTTTGTGTGAAACTTGAATCTGCTGAGCATTCTTTGAGATGGATTACCATGGTTGGGTTTAGGCTGAGAGTTGAGGGGTGTCATTTTGTACTTGAACCCAGAAAGCACAATAACTTGAGCCGGCTCTGGTTAATATTATTTTCAGAGGTTTCAGGTATACCACCCAAAATATCCACAATATTTAAAGCAGAACAAAAATCCTGGTGTTGTAGCATTCTATATGAAGATTGAGACAAGTGAACTATTATTATTTAAATTTAAGCTATTGCTCATATACAATTACAATAGCCCAGATTTACCGCATGGCTATTGGCTTAGAGGTGAAAACGTCACCTCTTAGCAAACAAAATTTTTTTAGCCATGGGCTGCTGTGGCAGCTAAAAACGGCGATCGGTTAAAACAAATAAAGGAGCTTTCTACATGAAGTATTTTATACTTCATGAATGAAAGTCCCCTTTATTTGTTTCAAAAGTCAATCCTAGCGTTTGTAAAACGCTAGGATTTACTTTCACTTTAATGTCAATTCTAAGTTTCTATTCTATTGGCCACATTCCAGGACTTTACAAACTTATATTTCCTACCTCCTAGGAGATATTTTTTTTAATACTATTGATGACATCACACGTGAACTCATTAATTATATCATAAATGTCACTGTTTCATATATAGGGTTAGATTTATCAAGGGCTAGGAGAATGCTCCTTTATATTCTGGTCTGAGTTATCTGCGCACACAAATTTATATAAAAAAAATGCGTATTAATTTGCGCTGTGAAGGTGAACTGGGTGAATTATGGTTAATTTCTCCATGTGAAAAAAAGGAAGTTCTACTGATTTATCATTTCAAACCTGTGGGGTTTTTTAGGTAGTATTTTTTGCCCTCTTCAAGTAACCCATTACATTTGCGTTATACATGGGACAAATTTGCACATTAATTTTTGTGAGACCAAAATTTACCACAATACATTTTTAATTTAACTTTGTTATAATAATTACCCTTTATAACCATAACACATTCAAATTGTTAATAGAATTTTCATTCTTTAGGGGGCAATTTTGCATTCTATATTTGGCGTATGTGATTAGCCGAAGATAGACCTGCTAGAATCAGAAAGTACTCTATCAGAAATAGATGTAAAGACGACACACGCTCAAAGACATGATGATTTCTAACGCCATGCTCCTCAGTA
This sequence comes from Bombina bombina, assembly GCF_027579735.1. NCBI lineage: Eukaryota > Metazoa > Chordata > Amphibia > Anura > Bombinatoridae > Bombina > Bombina bombina. Next base: position 1,091,642,347 of record NC_069501.1, on the reverse strand, counting down.
CCTACAAAGAATGCCAGTATTTGTAGGAGAACTTTGCAGTCTCTAAAGGCGCAAAAAAATGATAAATTGGCAACTGGGAGTAATGCTAAGACAGACTTTAGGAAATGTGTTTTAAACGCACCGGTGTGCCTTGGCGAATGCGAATCAAGTGAGAGGAATGTATAGTCGGAACTTGCCCAATTTTAGGTGCAACTTGCATTAATAAATCAGAGGATTCAGTTGTATACTGATTTATAGGTGCAATTTTAGGAAAAATGCTTTAATAAATCCTGCTCATAGTACCACTATCATGAATAGGGTTGCACCGATACCATTTTTTTAAGACCCAGTACAAGTACCGATACTTTTTTTTTAAAAATGATGCTAAAAATACATATAAAAAGAAAACAATAAATGATGACGTCATCCAAATAAAAAACTATAAAAACACCTTGTTGTAAACATGAGGCAGGTGACTCTGACAGGATATTATAGAGCATCTCTAAGGATAAGATTTGGTTGCAAAGAAGTCATTTCGAGTGGTATGTAATAATTGTTATTGAAAGCAAGTTTAAACTAAAAATCTTTTAACTCTGTGTGTATATTGGATTTAAATTAATTTAATTTTATATTACTTCTGTAAGCTGATTTTTCTGTATAATAAAATTTATTTTTAAAACAATGTTATCTTCTCAAGTACCATTTCTTTATTGTACTCAAAACTTTATTTGTAAGAAATGAGACCTGTTTCACTGATATAATATTTAAAGTTCATTGCTTGGAATTTATATTTCAATATAACTGTGCTTTAAGACCTTATAAGTGAATTAGGTGTGAACCACTACAATACCAATTACTGATTTTTTAATATCTTTTACAGTGTCCCAAGCACAATACAGACTAATGATTTAAGATAGCTTCTTTATAATTATGAAGAACTGTAACTCAAAAGACATTATGAAATAATAAAACAATTGTATTTGCTTTTTGTCACAAAGTTGTAAAAAATTGAAGAAATTTCACAGAACATGTTTATAAATAAAAATATTACAATAAAATATATTCATAAAAACAACAATAAATAACAAATGTAATATCACAACCAACCAAAAGTGCCATACAGTAAAAAATAGAACAGTGCATTGTTTAATCATGGGGAACAACATTATGGGCTAGATTACATTTGACTGGTAAGCTTTACCAATGCTCTCATTGCACGTCCAACTCCATTAAAGGCTATGGAGTTGGAAATGTGAACAGAGCATTGGTAAAGCTTGCCAATCAAATGTAATCTAAATCTAGTCCTATTATTGTAAGATGTGTGTTCATAGGAATTAACTACATTTTTCCTATGCACTTCCTGCAATTATTTAAGCAAGACAAGAACTAGCAGTATAACAGGCAATCTAGCAATTATAATAATTTTTCAAAAGTTATTTTTAAGGAACAGAAGCATCTCTGTATGTTCAGCTATAAGTCTGTTTCTGCTATCATTAAGGACGTTTGACACTAAGCTGAACAGTCTTTCACTTTCAGCACTACTGCATGGGGCAGAAAGATAGTTTTGGGCCATTTTAGCCAGAGCTGTAAATCTCTGTTTATCAACTGCCCAGTACTTCAGGGGTTTGTCTGAACGAGGTACAGTGATCTCTCCTACAATAATACAAATAGCAATTTGTATTGGCAGAACAGAAGTTAACAATTTTTAGTTAATCCACTACAGATTAAAATGAAATGGGAACATGCAGTTGGAAAAAACTCCACAGGATGGCATTTGGGTAGGAAGTGGATGTATCGGTTTAAGTATCGGTGCATTTGCAGGAGTACACGTATTCATGCAAATACTTTGTATCGGTATCGGTGCAACCCTAGTCATGAAGAAATATTTAAAAAATTGGATGTATCAATGTGGTCAAAATAAATATATATAATTAAAATATATAAAAAATATATAAATAATTATCCCACATCCAGCACCCTTAAGTCCCTTAAGTGGTTTCTGGGGGCCTGGTGATGTCAACAGTATCCCTGAATTCCCCTTGGCGATCCGTGGTTTTCATTTATTAGACTAAATGTTCTTGTATTATTAGAAATAGGCATACCACAACCCAACGTTTAGGAGGTTTGTCATTATACCCTACTTCAGATGAACTCTCAAAATGTGTCACAGTTTCTCTTGCATCTAATTCTTAATCAAAAATGTCATGCCATATTCCAGATATTTATGCTACTACAATGTGGAAATCTTCCATTTGTGATGGCAAACAAAACTGAGGAGAAGGTAAATGGCTGGTAAAGTAAAACCATAGCACTCACTTGTTAAAACAGGTTTCAGTCAAGACCATTTAAAGCCTTCTGTGCAAATTACAGTGTTCGGTCAATAAAGTGAGTTACATCTTCTTACTATATACTTCATAAATATTTAGCTCCGGGACAAGATAGATCCTGTATTAGTATTTTAGATCTTGTGCGGTAAATCCTGTATTAGTATTTTAGATCTTGTACGGTAAATCCTGTATTAGTATTTTAGTTTTAATATGTCACATAATTATTCTAGCTATATATGCATATGCACATGGTTCTAGGCTTCTAAAAATTGTGTTGCTGTGTCCACAAACTATTTGATAAATGTCTGAGTAAAGTTATGCCAGAGAACAATGTGATTCTTTGAGTTTTTATCCTTACACATATGCATCTAAGAAACCACTGGAGGATATTTTAACGAACAAGACACAAAACACAAAAAGCACAGATAAACTATCTAAAAGCATTTTTTTTCACACACCACTGGAGAAGGTCAAAATGTATCAACACTATAAGAAGTGAAAGACAAACAACTCCCTTTATTGAAGCAACTCACAAAGTTGAACCAAGTTCTAGCAATATATTGATTATTTATTTTCATTGTTCCTGCATTTAAAAATTAAAATGATTATAAAGTTATGATTAAGTTGTCCCCAATAATCTGCTATTATGTAATTGATTTATTTTGTTATATTTTTTTATAAAATAATATACATGTGCTATATTATAAGACTAAATAAACAAAATTAAGTGACTGTGGTAAATATGTTTTATATTTTATATGAATAAATAGATAGGATCAAAGGGGAAACACTTGTCTTGTGCAGAACACTGAGCAGGAAAAATAATAAGGTGATTAATGCTCATAAAAAGAAAAAGGAGCTCTGAAGGTGTATAGAATAAAGGAAAATTAATATAGAATTGATCTGGACCACACCCTGATTTTAATATATAATTCCTGTTGCACAGGAGAAACAGATTGCAAGGTTAACGGTGAGAAAACATGCATTACGTATTTTAAAATTTTAAAGGAAGACCAGAGTTTAGACAAAGAGGAGGAGAGGAAGGCATTGAATATAATGCCAAAGCAACATGCTTAAAGAATAGTAATTTTAGAATTTGTTAAAAAAAAGAAAGCAAGAGGATCTGGATACATAGCCTCAACTGTAGACAATGATTTTACATATATTAGAACATAAATATTAATTATTCAAAAATGGAATTACCTTAACTTTTACACTCACATTAACATCATCTGTTAGTTTTGAAATATTTTCGGAGCACTCACCTACTTCATTTGCAGAGGAGAATACAGAGTGAAATAAAATCATTCTTACTTGGTGCAATAGCTGGATGTGGCCTACATGGTGGTATAGGGTATGGTACAGGTTTGTGTGGGTTGTATGTTGAAGGAGCCTATATTATAGAAAACAAACAAAATTGAATTGTGTACAAGCTGTTTTTTGTATAATAACATTAAGGGAAAAAAGATAGGCATAGTCGATATGTGCTGCAAACTTCTCAATGCTAACCCTGCTTCATATCTTCCCCTAACTGACTGCAGTAGATAACATCTGCAAAGCAATACACTTTATACTAGCATAATGATCATGGTTAAGTTTCTCTTTTACATACTCTAGCCTGGATTAGCTCCTCTATATGAGGGAAGCTTCTAAAGTGACATTTGCTATATTTACAGTATAGTAATTACAAACTGCATTGCAGCACAGATACATAGATTAATTGTTTTCTAAGCCTTTAAACATGTTCTCTTGTAAATAAAATTGTTGTGGTTTTGCTACCATGGATACATCAACATGTTTGCCTTATCCTTTTCTAAAAGTTGTAGCTAGTTAGGATCAAATTAAAAATAAGCTCATGCACTAATCTAAGCAATAATTGTGCAATATGTTGAAGGGTTTGTTCAGATATAGAAAAATGCAGTAGACAATAAAGACCTATTTAAGGTAAGAGACGTGGCTATTAATTAAAATATTTAAAAAATAATTATATTTGGGCAGTTTTTGTAAGCACTTGTGTGTGGCTCACATTACCAATAACATGAACTTTGACTGTTTAATGTCCTTTTAATATCAAGAAATAATGTATCTTTGATCATTAAACATCAGTACCCTGCATATTGTATTAAACAGCATTAAAGATTACTCATTTACTAAAAGGGTTTGTATTGCTGACTTATTAGAACTATTCCACTCCAAATGAAGTTCTTTAGATAATACTACCTTAAAATATCCAAATACATACTGGCTTGGATGGTCCAAGAAATCGTGCTGCTAATCCTTTGCCCTCGTTTGTGGATTCTTCATCTTTTCGCACTGGTGTACCCTACAAAAAAAGAATTTATTAAACCACAAAAACATAATTTATGCTTACCTGATAAATTAATTTCTTTCATGGTGGTGAGAGTCCACAATCCATTACTCCAGAGAATTACCTTTCCTGACCACTAGGAGAAGGAAAACATTCCCAAACCCAAAGAGTTCTATAAAACCTTTCCACGTTACTAGAAACTAATCTGACATATAGCCAAGCAAAAGAGGTAGGAAAAGACATTAAGAGGCCAAAAAATAGGAGCATGGAAAAAAGATGTGCCAAAAAATAAATAACAACAGGGTGGGGTCTAGTGGACTCTCACCACCATGAAATAAATTAATTTATCAGGTAAGCATAACATATTTCTTTCATACAGGTGGTGATCCATTACTCCTAGGAACTAATACCCAAGCTGCGGGGTCCACGAGTAATGAGACAGAAAAGGCCACATTTAAAAAAATAAAATATTTTGAAAAAAAAATATGCTTCCTGGTTGTTCACTCCTAGAATATGAACTGCAGAAACCAGACAAGAATTGGCTTCTGCCGTGAGAGATTTGAGACACTTGCCTCATGGCTAGGGAACTGTGGGTTCCCCCTGATGATTGAAAGTGGAGATGAGACTCCCTTCTCAAAAGAGGCAAAGTCTAAAAAACCCTGAAAACAGCACGGAGTTCTAGAATATTTATTGGCAACCTTGCCCCTCAAGGAGCCCAAACCCCTTATGTTCTCAGAGACCCCCAAAGAGACCCCCAACCTGACTTGTTCTGTGATCCTGTGATCCAGAAGAATCTTTTGAGACAGATGACTATGATTTCTGCACCACTGACGAAGCATATAAAGCTGAAGATGTTTCATGTGAAATCGAGAAAATTGAATTTCATCAGAAGCTTCAATCATAAGACTCAGTACTTCTATACAAAGAGCAATAGAGGGAAAAGAGAGGCCTATTTATCAAGCCATCAACCGCAAATACGCTAGAATTCCGCAGCGTAATTGTGGCGAGCTTGATTTGCCTCATTTATCAAAGCCTACAAACCGGCAAGAGTTGAAATTTGTGACGTAACATACTATCCGCCGGTCTCAGTCCGACACAGATCAATGCTTACGTCATTGCAGATGTTCCAAATGCAAATTCGGCACTATCTGACTACTTTTGCTAGTTAACAAATATCTACCAGGTACGCTCGCCACTATTCAGGCCCAGCGAACCTGCTTTTCAATCCGCCGCCGTGGCGGATGGCATAGGAATCAATGGGAGTCTGAAAGCAGCGAAAGCTCATGTTCGCTGCTGCCCGATATCCCATTGATTCCTATGGGAGAATAAAAGTAAAGTTTACACCTAACACCCTAACATAACCCCCAAGTCTAAACACCCCTAATTTGCCGCCCCGCCACCGCCGCCACCTAAATTACACTTATTAACCCCTAATCTGCCGCCCTGCCACCGCTGCCACCTACATTACACTTATTAACCCCTAATCTGTCGCCCTGACACCGCCGCCACCTACATTACACTTATTAACCCCTAATCTTCCGCCCAACACCTACATTATACTTATTAACCCCTAATCTGCCACCCCGATACCTACATTATACATATTAACCCCTAATCTGCCGCTCGACATCGCCGCCACCTACATAAAAGTATTAACCCCTATCCCGCCGCTCCTGGAGCCCACCACAACTAAATAAAGTTATTAACCCCTAAACCCCTGGCCTCCCACATCAGTACCACTTACTACACCTATTAACCCCTAAACTGCCAGCCCCCCACATCGCCATAAACTAAATTAACCTATTAACCCCTAAACCTAACAACCCCTTAACTTTACATTAAATATTAACTCATCCCTATCTTATAATAAATTTAAACTTACCTTTAGATTTAAATTAAACTACATTAATCTAATAATTAGCCTACCCTAACTGTTATACTAAGATTAAATTAAACTATATTAAACTATTAATTAATCTACCCTAACTATTAGACTAAAATTACAATAAACTATATCAAACTAATAATTAACCTACCCTAACTATTAGACTAAAATTACATTAAACTACAAATTAAATTAACTATATTACATATTTAAACACCTAACCCTACTCAAATTATTTTAATCTACTATTAAAAATTACTAAATTACAAAAAACTAACAACTAAGTTACACAAAATAACAAACACTAAGTTACAAAAAAAATATACACTAAGTTACACAAAATAACAAACACTAAGTTACACAAAATAAAACACTAAGTTACACAAAATAAAAAATAATTTATCAAATATTTAAACTAATTACACCTAATCTAATAGCCCTATGAAAATAAAAAAGCCCGCCCAAAATTAAAAAAAACCTAGCCTACACTAAACTACCAATGGCCCTTAAAAGGGCCTTTTGCGTGGCATTGCCCCAAAGAAACCAGCTCTTTTACCTGTAAAAAAAATACAAATACCCCCCCAACAGTAAGACCCACCACCCACACAACTAACCCCCAAATAAAAACTTAATCTAAAAAAAACTTAAAGGGACACTGTACCCAAAAAAATTCTTTTGTGATTCAGATTGAGCATGAAATTTTAAGCAACTTTCTTATTTACTCCTATTATCAAATTTTCTTCATTCTCTTGGTATCTTTATTTGAAATGCAAGAATGTAAGTTTAGATGCCGGCCCATTTTTGGTGAACAACCTGGGTTGTCCTTGCTGATTGGTGGATAAATTCATCCACCAATAAAAAAGTGCTGTCCAGAGTACTGAAACTAAAAAAAGCTTAGATGCCTTCTTTTTCAAATAATGATAGCAAGAGAACGAAGAAAAATTGATAATAGGAGTAAATTAGAAAGTTGCTTAAAATTGCATGCTCAATCTGAATCACGAAAGAAAATTTTTGGGTACAGTGTCCCTTTAAGCTCCCCATTGCCCTGAAAAGAGCATTTGTATGGGCATTGCCCTTAAAAGGGCATTTAGCTCTTTTTCCTTGCCCAAACCCTAATCTAAAAATAAAACCCACCCAATAAACCCTTAAAAAACCTAACACTAACCCCCGAAGATCCACTTACAGTTTCTGAAGACCCGACATCCATCCTCAACGAAGCGGCAGAAGTCCTCATAGAAGCAGGCAGAAGTCTTCATCCAAGCGGTCCAAAGTCTTCATCCAAGCCGGCAGAAGTCTTCATCCAGACGGCATCTTCTATCTTCATCCATCCGGCGCGGAGCGGCTCCATCTTCAAGACATCCAATGCGGAGCATCCTTTTCTTTCGACGTCTTCTTCAACAATGAAGGTTCCTTTAAATTATGTCATCCAAGATGGCGTCCCTTAGATACCGATTGGCTGATAGAATTCTAATCAGTCAATCGGAATTAAGGTTGAAAAATCGAATTGGCTGTTGCAATCAGCCAATAGGATTGAGCTTTCATCCTATTGGCTGATCCAATCAGCCAATAGGATTGAGCTCGCATTCTATTGGCTATTCCAATCACTTTATTAGAGTTGTGGTGGGCTCCGAGAGCGGCAGAATAGGGGTTAATAAGTTTATTAGAGTTGCGGTGGGCTCCAGGAGTGGCGTGATAGGGGTTAATAACTTTGTTTAGTTGCGGTGGGGTCGGGGAGCGGCGGGATAGGGGTTAATAACTTTGTTTAGTTGCGGTGGGGTCGGGGAGCGGCGGGATAGGGGTTAAACACTTTAGTGTAGTGGCGGTGTTTAGTGACCGTATATAAATAAAGCTGGGAAAAAGCCGAATAGCAGCGAGATCGATGACGGTTTAGTTAAAAAAGTCCGCTGCTCATCGCCCCGTACTTGGTGCGTGGCTTTTTGACAGCTTTTTATATAAATATGGAGAGCATATTCAGGTCCGCGGCCACGATGTTAGGCTATGTCAGGCGAGCGTATTGGTGCCGTCGAATGCAAGTATGTTGACAGCTTGATAAGTAGGCCTCAGAGACTGAAGGCTCAGACAGGCTGACACCAATGCCACCTAACTCTGATCTGTTAGAGAAAGACTCACGGAAACTAAATATATTTGAAACCACAGAAAAGTAACACTTGTCTCAGGCACTAAAGAACTCTTTGGAAAATTAATCTTCCAACAATGTTGTTTAACAAACAACAACAGTCTTTTGGCATAAGATTCTGCTAAATGAAAAGATGGAGCTTGAAACAAGATAACGTCCAGGTAAGGAAATGCTGCAATACCCTGAGATGTGATCACAGACAGTAGGGCACCCGGAACCTTTGTGAAAATTCTTGGAGATGTAGCCAGATCAAATAGTAGAGCAGCAAATTAAAAATGCTTGTCTAGAAAGGCAAACCTCAGAAACTAGTAATGTTCCCTAAATTGGAACATGAAGATAAGCATCCTTTAAATCTATTGGGGACATAAACTGATCTTGCTCTACAAAATATTTTCCATTTTGAAAGTAGGAATTCTGACAAACTTGTTCAAAGCTTTCAAATCCAGAACTGGTCTAAAAGTTTCTTCCTTTTTTTGAACAACAAAGAGATTTGGATACAATACCATCTCTTGTTTTCAAAAGAACTGGAGCAATCGCTCCCATAGTTTGTAGATTTGAAACTGACTAAAAAAAAGGCCTTGGATTCCTTGGAACATTGGACAGAAAAAACTTTCCTCTGGGAGGCCTTGTTCTAAAACCTATTTGATAGCTCTGAGAAACTATATTCAGAACCCAGGGATCTGGACAGATTAAAACCAAGCCTGCTGAAAAATGCATAACCTGCCCCCTACCAGAGCCTCTGAATCATGGACCGCACCTTCATGCATATTTGGAAGTAAGGGTGGGTTTTTTTGGCTTGCTTTGGTCTGTTCCAAGTAGCACTAGGCTTTAAGACTCGGCCACAGGTGCTTTGCTTCTGAGAGGAGGAATTAACTTTTGGTGGCTTTAGATTTCCCCTTGTACCTATTGTCCTGAGGAAGAAAAGCCCCTTTACCTCCAGTAACACAATAAATTTTAGAATCCAAATCAGAACCAAACAATTTCTTTCCCTGAAAAGAGAGAGATAAAAGTCTGGATTTATCACCATATCAGCAAACTAGTATTTAAGCCATAAAGCTCTCCTGGAATGACCTGCCAAGGACATGTTTTTAACATAAATCTTTACAATGTCAAAAACAGTACCACAAATGAAGGAATAAGCAATTTTGAGTAATCCCAAGAGGTTCAAAAATCTTCACTGGCAGAATCATTGGAAAACTGCTATGAAAGACTAGTTAACCAGTAAGAAAAAGAAGAAGCTACACTAGCAATAGAGATAGCTGGCCTAAAAAAATAACGTGCTTACAAAAAGGCCCTTCTATAAAAGGACTATTACTTCCTATCTAAAGGGTATTTAAAAGAACTGTCTTCCAAAGGGATAGCAGTACGCTAAGCAAGAGTGGAAATGGCCCCATCTACTTTAAGGACAGTCTCCCACAGGCAGGTAAGGGATATAACTTCTTAAACCTTGTAAAAGGATTAAAAGAAGTACCTGGTTTAGACCATTCCCTAGAAACTCTGAGACAACATCTGGAATAGGAAAAACCTCAGGGGTTTTAGCATCAATCTTAAAGACTAAAAACAAACATTTAAAAAGCGTATCCTCAGTACCGTTAGAATCTTTAACCTCTAAAGTAAGCAAAACCTCTTTTGAAAGAGAATTAATATGTTCAACTTTAAATAAAAAAGAGTTTGAATCAGGTTCAACGTCAGAAGAAAATTCATCATCATCAGAGGAAACCTCTCCTTCTGAAGACACAACAGGATTATCAACAGGAATCCTAACCTCAGAAGGCATGGTATTAGTAGAAGGTAAATTCTGAAGTTACCTTTAACCCTTACTTGAAGACAGGAGAGCTGCCAAACTTTCAGAAACTGTAGATTTGATTAGATATCTGTAGAACTCTGCAGCAAGGAACAAACAGAAGAAGCAGTAATACAAATAGAAGCAGCATTAGGTTGGTCTGAATGCATTACCATATTTAAACATGAGTCACATAAATAATATAGAGAAGATACCTCACCTTTTTTTACAATACACACACTTAAAATTGGTAGAAAAGCATTCAGAGGACCTAGCTTCTCAGCTAGATTTAGGGACAGAATGAGAAGGCTTCATTATAGGAGTGAAATACAATAGCATAAACAATTAAATCCCCTTTAAAAAAAAAGCTCTTGAGGAATGGAATAGGAAAACGTGCCCCTTCCTTAAGGAGCTTAATAAAATTTACAGTTTTACACTAAGCCAAGAACGCGCATGGAAACTACACTGTTAAAAAGGAAATTAGTGTGCCAAAAGCTGACGTTTGCATACTAAAGGGCATTAAAGGAGTATATTGTAGATCCATAAGAGGAGGCAAAAGACAAGTCCCTGGGACCACTATAGAAGGTTTGGGACAAAATTATATATTATTATATACATCCCTCTGACAAACACTGTACTCTGGGGAGAAAACAGGCTTCAACATAGACTGAAAGCACCTCTCACTGAAGAATCATTTTCACATCTTCTTTCTTCACCTTCCTCCAGCGGAGGTAAAGACAAGACTAGTTTCTGGTAAGGTAGGAGGGGTTTTATAGAGCTCTTGTCGTTTGGGAATCTTTGCCTCCTCCTAGTGGTCAAGAAAGGTAATTCCCAGGAGAAATGGATTGTGAACTCTCAACACCTGTATGAAAAAAAGAATTGCTTAAAATAAAATTTTAAAAGCCTAAATCAGTGGTTCCCAATCTGTTTTGCTTTGAAAACATCCTTAGAGTACATCTAAAATTCATACAACATCCCTAAATTATTTTATATGCCAGAGACATACTGTATGGAATCCATTAGTGAAAGGGACAGTGGACATAAGAAAAGTAATTTTACACTTCATCTTATCGACTGCAGTGTTACTGTATCTTCATACTTCTAGGTATGTTTTAAACCTCCCTTGCGGATGCTTAGTCTCTGGTCACCATATAAGATGAGCCAGGCCATAAAGCAAATATTGAAAGTCATACACCCTGCTCCACGGCAAAAAAAGGCTGCTCGTCTGTTGATCCTGCTAGAATTTTTCTTGATGAATCAGTCTAAATAAAAATCAGCTGCTGTAGCAGAGCCTCCCAAAATGCACCCTGCTTATTTGTAATGGAGCCGGTGTGTAATTGACTATACCACCGTCATCTATGGTTCATTCTCTTTAACCAGCAGCACCAGAAGTGCCAAAATCAAAACAAATAACAACATCAATAGCTTTCTCAAAACAGGCTGCTGACTATTATTTACTTTACCGTGGCCACTTAAAATGTAAATAACATTGCAAAAATTCTTCTAACAGGATCTGAAACACAATGCTGTGCATCAAATACCACTAGGATGTCCCTTTACTGTAAAGTGCAGAGCTTGTAAAACATGGAAAGCTAGAAGATTCTTTGATTACTCTAAATAAACATAAAATATGCATGACTGGCTATATTACTACTGGATACAGGTAAATTAAATTGTCAAGTCCTCAAAAAACTTTGTAACTGCATTTGATAAAAACTATTTATAAATACAGTGATTTATCATTATTTACCCTTAAAGGGACATGAAACTCAAAATCTTTCTTTCATCATTATTTACAGTACCATGTCTACCCACCCCCCCTTAAAGGAACATGAAACGCAAAATCCATCATTATTTATTTACAGGACCATGTCTAGCCCCCATTAAAGGGACAAGCAACCCAAAACCTTTCTTTTATGATTCATATAGAGCATACAATTTTAAGCAACTTTACAATTAACCTCTTTTAGCGAATTTGCTTTGTTCTTTTGGTATCCTTTGTTGAAAAGCATACCAAGGTAGGCTCTGGGAGCTAGCTGGTGATTGATGGCTGCACATATATGCCACTTGGGATTGACATACCAATGTGTTCAGCTAGCTCCCAGTAGTGCATTGCTGCTCCTTCAAGAAAGGATAACAAGAGAATGAAGCAAAATTGATAAAAAAGTAAACTGTAAAGCTGTTGCTCTATCACAATCAGGAAAGAAATTTGGGTTTCATGACCCTGTAATACTAATTTTGTGTGTATATATTACCTGAACTGATGTAAATTAATATAATATAGAATCTTCTCTACCTCACCACTCCACTCAAAATGAAGAAGACCCTTTAGCACTGTATGATAATCAACAGCAATGTATCATAGAATAAATCTTAAACTTTAAAACAAAATAAAAATACAAATTCCTACAGGAAATATTCCATTTATGCGGCTAGGCTTCCCCTTGGGATAAGGATTTCCAGGTATCATTCCGCAGGATGAAATCATGGCATTTGGGGCTTTGCAGCCACTTTTTGATGCCTGGAAGAGACACAAAATGTTAATCATTCAGACAACACAGAATATAAATGCAAGCAAAAAATAGATTAGCTTCAAATGTTCCCAGCATAGAACCAGTTACATACCAGTATTCTTTTCTTTTCTTTCGCCTAGATTTAGAGTTCTGCGTTAGCCGTCCAAACCAGCATTAGAGGGTCCTAAAGCTAGTTTTGGCCGCCCGCTGGTATTTAGAGTCAGTCAGGAAAGGGTCTAACGCTCACTTTCCAGCCGCGACTTTTCCATACCGCAGATCCCCTTACGTCAAATGGGATCTTTCTAACGCCGGTATTTAGAGTCTTGGCTGAAGTGAGCGTTAGAACTCTACCGACAAGACTCCAGCCGCAGAAAAAAGTCAGGAGTTAAGAGCTTTATGGGCTAACGCCGGTTCATAAAGCTCTTAACTACTGTGCTCTAAAGTACACTAACACATAAACTACCTATGTACCCCTAAACCGAGGTCCCCCCACATCGCCGCCACTATAATTAAATTTTTTAACCCCTAATCTGCGGACCGCACACCGCCGCAACCTACATTATCCCTATGTACCCCTAATCTGCTGCCCCTAACATCACCGACACCTACATAATATTTATTAACCCCTAATCTGCCCCCCCCAACGTCGCCGCTACCTACCTACACTTATTAACCCCTAATCTGCCGACCGGACCTCGCCGCCACTATAATAAATGTATTAACCCCTAAACCGCCTCACTCCCACCTCAAAAACCCTATAATAAATAGTATTAACCCCTAATCTGCCCTCCCTAACATCGCTGACACCTAACTTCAAGTATTAACCCCTAATCTGTCGACCGGACCTCACCGCTACTATAATAAATGTATTAACCTCTAAAGCTAAGTCTAACCCTAACACTAACACCCCCCTAAGTTAAATATAATTTAAATCTAAGGAAATAAAATAAATCTTATTAAATAAATTATTCCTATTTAAAGCTAAATACTTACCTGTAAAATAAACCCTAATATAGCTACAATATAACAAATAATTACATTGTAGCTATTTTAGGATTAATATTTATTTTACAGGAAACTTTGTATTTATTTTAACCAGGTACAATAGCTATTAAATAGTTAATAACTATTTAATAGCTACCTAGTTAAAATAATTACAAAATTATCAGTAAAATAAATCCTAACCTAAGTTACAATTAAACCTAACACTACACTATCAATAAATTAATTAAATAAACTACCTACAATTATCTACAATTAAATCAACTAAACTAAATTACAAAAAACAAACAAACACTAAATTACAAAAAAAAACAACACTAAATTACAAAAAATAAAAAAAAGATTACAAGAATTTTAAACTAATTACACCTACTCTAAGCCCCCTAAAAAAAATAACAAAGCCCCCCAAAATAAAAAAATGCCCTACCCTATTCTAAAATAAAAAGTTTACAACTCTTTTACCTTACCAGCCCTTAAAAGGACCTTTTGCGGGGCATGCCCCAAAGAATTCAGCTCTTTTGCCTGTAAAAAAACATACAATACCCCCCCAACATTACAACCCACCACCCACATACCCCTAAGCTAACCCAAACCCCCCTTAAAAAACCTAACACTAAGCCCCTGAAGATCTCCCTACCTTATCTTCACCACGCCGGGTATCACCGATCCGTCCAGAAGAGGCTCCGAAGTCCTCATCCTATCCGGCAAGAAGAGGTCCAGAAGAGGCTCCGAAGTCTTCATCCTATCCGGCAAGAAGAGGACATCCGGACCGGAAAAACATCTTCATCCAAGCGGCATCTTCTATCTTCATCCATCCGACGAGGAGCGGCTCCATCTTCAAGACCTCCGGCGCAGAGCCAATCGGAATTAAGGTATGAAAAATCTGATTGGCTGATTGAATCAGCCAATCAGATTCAAGTTCAATCCGATTGGCTGATTGGATAAGCCAATCAGATTGAGCTCGCATTCTATTGGCTGATCGGAACAGCCAATAGAATACGAGCTCAATCTGATTGGCTGATTGGATCAGCCAATCCGATTGAACTTGAATCTGATTGGCTGATTCAATCAGCCAATCAGATTTTTCCTACCTTAATTCCGATTGGCTGATAGAATCCTATCAGCCAATCGGAAATCGAGGGACGCCATCTTGGATGACGTCCCTTAAAGGAACCTTCATTCGTCGTCTAGTCGTCGGGAGAAGAGGATGTTCCGCGCCGGAGGTCTTGAAGATGGAGCCGCTCCTCGTTGGATGGATGAAGATAGAAGATGCCACTTGGATGAAGATGTTTGCCGGTCCGGATGTCCTCTTCTTTCCGGATAGGATGAAGACTTTGGACCCTCTGGAGGACCTCTTCTTGCCGGATAGGATGAAGACTTCGGACCATCTTCTGGACGGATCGGTGATACCCGGCGTGGTGAAGATAAGGTAGGGAGATCTTCAGGGGCTTAGTGTTAGGTTTTTTAAGGGGGGTTTGGGTTAGATTAGGGGTATGTGGGTGGTGGGTTGTAATGTTGGGGGGGTATTGTATGGTTTTTTTACAGGCAAAAGAGCTGAATTCTTTGGGGCATGCCCCGCAAAAGGCCCTTTTAAGGGCTGGTAAGGTAAAAAAGCTGTAAACTTTTTATTTTAGAATAGGGTAGGGCATTTTTTATTTTGGGGGGCTTTGTTATTTTTTTAAGGGGTCTTAGAGTAGGTGTAATTAGTTTAAAATTCTTGTAATTTTTTTTATTTTTTGTAATTTAGTGTTTGTTTTTTTTGTAATTTAGTTTAGTTGATTTAATTGTAGATAATTGTAGTTAATTTATTGAATTAATGTAATGATAGTGTAGTGTTAGGTTTAATTGTAACTTAGGTTAGGATTTATTTTACTGGTAATTTTGTAATTATTTAACTAGGTAGCTATTAAATAGTTATTAACTATTTAATAGCTATTGTACCTGGTTAAAATAAATACAAAGTTGCCTGTAAAATAAATATTAATCCTAAAATAGCTACAATGTAATTATTATTTACATTGTAGCTATATTAGGGTTTATTTTACAGGTAAGTATTTAGCTTTAAATAGGAATAATTTATTTAATAATATTTATTTTATTTCGCTAGATTTAAATTATATTTAATTTAGGGGGGTGTTAGGGTTAGACTTAGCTTTAGGGGTTAATACATTTATTATAGTAGCGGTGAGGTCCGGTCGGCAGATTAGGGGTTAATACTTGAAGTTAGGTGTCAGCGATGTTAGGGAGGGCAGATTAGGGGTTAATACTATTTATTATAGGGTTTTTGAGGCGGGAGTGAGGCGGTTTAGGGGTTAATACATTTATTATAGTGGCGGCGAGGTCCGGTCGGCAGATTAGGGGTTAATAAGTGTAGGTAAGGTAGCAGCGACGTTGGGGGGGGGGGCAGATTAGGGGGTAATAAATATAATATAGGGGTCGGAGATGTTAGGGGCAGCAGATTAGGGGTACATAGGGATAATGTAGGTTGCGGCAGTGTCCGCAGCGGCAGATTAGGGGTTAATAATAAAATGCAGGGGTCAGCGATAGCGGGGGCAGCAGATTAGGGGTTAATAAGTGTAAAGTTAGGGGTGTTTAGACTCGGGGTACATGTTAGGGTGTTAGGTGCAGACTTAGGAAGTGTTTCCCCATAGGAAACAATGGGGCTGCGTTAGGAGCTGAATGCTTCTTTTTTGCAGGTGTTAGTTTTTTTTTCAGCTCAAACTGCCCCATTGTTTCCTATGGGGGAATCGTGCACGAGCACGTTTTTTAAGCTGGCCGCATCCGTAAGCAACGCTGGTATTGAGGGTTGAAGTGGCGGTAAATATGCCTGTACGCTCCCTTTTTGGAGCCTAACGCAGCCCTTCAGAGAACACTCAATACCAGCGTTGTTTAAAAGGTGCGGGGGAAAAAAAACATGCATAGCTAACGCACCCCTTCTAACTCAAAACTCTAAATCTAGGTGTTTGTTTGGTCAATATGGTTTAGAAATAAAAATGTGCAATTTGTTAGGTAAACAAAAGCTAAAAATCACTGCAGTCCAAAGCATTTGACTATTTTTACACCAGATTTGTGGCCAAATGACAAGTGGAGCTCTATTTAACGCTTTTCGCTCGTATTGAAAGTTGAAAATAAAAAGGTATTGCTTGTGTGCTAACCTGACAAAAGTAAAAAGCTGAACTTACAATATTGCGCATACTTAACCTATTCCGCATAGAAGTCAATGGAGCAAGAAAATCTAAAAAAAACTACATCACTACAAAGGGCTCTGATATATGTCTATATATTTATACATATGAAATGATGTGTTTATACAGTATGTGTATATATGTCTGTAAATACATATGTACACACACTTGAATTGTGAGCTCAAGCGATCACGTTTACTTGTTATACGAGCTGAAAACACGAGGCACACAAACACCCATTTTCGCTTGTGCGTAACTGTTAACGTGCCACACGTAATCTAGAGACAACAATAAGAGAGACTGAGTCCTTAAAGCCACTCAGCAGAGTGATTTATTGATGTTGAAACATGCAATTCAGCAGGGATATCCCTCCTATAATCTAGCCCTTATTAAGAAAAAGTGCAACAGACATATATCTGGATATGTGCAGATACTATAGCAACACAACAGAAATGTCTTGTAATTACAAGGTGCTTACTGTCCCTTTAAAATTGTATATTTATAGCAAAAAAAAATCACAATGAAAGTTTTTCCTATATTTGTGTTTTCAGAAATTGCTATTTCTTTTGCACATCTGCAAAATTTGTAACTAAAAAATCAACTAAGGGTTAGATTACAAATGGAGCAGTATTCCCCCATAGAAATCAATGGAGCAGGAAAAGTGACTCACACCTGACTTAAGCAAATCCCAATCTCATTTTCTCAAGTGCGCTAACTTGACATGAAAATATTAATATTTCACATTCCAATGTTTTCCACATAGCAGAAAATATTCTATTTATTCATAAATACATATTTCTATATATACAGTGGGGCAAAAAAGTATTTAGTCAGCCAATAATTGTGCAAGTTCTCCCACTTAAGAAGATGAGAGAGGCCTGTAATTTTCATCATAGGTATACCTCAACTATGAAAGACAAAATGTGGAAACAAATCCAGACAATCACATTGTCTGATTTGGAAAGAATTTATTTGCATATTATGGTGGAAAATAAGTATTTAGTTACCTACAAACAAGCAAGATTTCTGGCTCTCACAGACCTGTATCTTCTTCTTTAAGAGGCTCCTCTGTCCTGCACTCATTACCTGTATTAATGGCACCTGTTTGAACTTGTTATCAGTATAAAAGACACCTGTGCACAACCTCAAACAGTCACACTCCAAACTCCACTACGGTGAAGACCAAATAGTTGTCGAAGGACACCAGAAACAAAATTGTAGACCTGCACCTGGCTGGGAAGACTGAATCTGCAATAGGCAAGCAGCTTGGTGTGAAGAAATCAACTGTGGGAGCAATAATTAGAAAATGGAAGACATACAAGACCACTGATAATCTCCCTCGATCTGGGGCTCCACGCAAGATCTCACCCCGTGAGGTCAAAATGATCACAAGAACGGTGAGCAAACATCCCAGAACCACACGGGGGGACCTAGTGAATGACCTGCAGAGAGCTGGGACCAACGTAACACAGGCTACCATCAGTAACACACTACGCCGCCAGGGACTCAGATCCTGCAGTGCCAGATGTGTCCCCCTGCTTAAGCCAGTACATGTCCGGGCAAGTCTGAAGTATGCTAGAGAGCATTTGGATGATCCAGAAGCGGATTGGGAGAATGTCACATGGTCAGATGAAACCAAAGTAGAACTGTTTGGTAGAAACACAACTCTTCGTGTTTGGAGGAGAGAGAATGCTGAGTTGCAACCAAAGAAAACCATACCTACTGTGAAGCATGAGGGTGGCAATATCATGCTTTGGGGCTCTTTCTCTGCAAAAGGAACAGGACGACTGATCCGTGTACATGAAAGAATGAATGGGGCCATGTATCGTGAGATTTTGAGTGCAAACCTCCTTCCATCAGCAAGGGCATTGAAGATGAAACGTGGCTGGGTCTTTTAGCATGACAATGATCCCAAACACACTGCCTGGGCAACGAAGGAGTTGCTTCGTAAGAAGCATTTCAAGGTCCTGGAGTGGCCTAGCCAGTCTCCAGATCTCAACTCCATAGAAAACCTTTGGAGGGAGTTGAAAGTCCGTGTTGCTCAGCGACAGCCCCAAAACATCACTGCTCTAGAGGAGATCTGCATGCAGGAATGGGCCAACATACCAGCAACAGTGTGTGACAACCTTGTGAAGACTTACAGAAAACGTTTGACCTCTGTCATTGCCAACAAAGGATATATAACAAAGTATTGAGATGAACTTTTGATATTGACCAAATACTTATTTTCCACCATAATTTGCAAATAAATTCTTTCCAAATCAGACAATGTGATTGTCTTGATTTGTTTCCACATTTTGTCTCTCATAGTTGAGGTATACCCATGACAATTACAGGCCTCTCTCATCTTCTTAAGTGGGAGAACTTGCAAAACTGGTGGCTGACTAAATACTTTTTTGCCCCACTGTATTTGATAGTTTTGTTTGGTATGTTTTGTGACACTTTTTTGTCTCAAGTAATAGTTAACCAGAGCTGCGGTAATCATTCTAAACCCAATATCGCTCGTGCGAAACAGTTAGCACACCACTTGTAATCTAGCCTTAAGTATATATTAGAAGCATCTAATGTGACAGCAATTGCAGATCACTTGGTTTATTCTCTCTACTAGGATTAAATCTTTTGTTCTGACTGATAGTTCTGCTACACTAAATAAGCACTCATCACAAGCTGAAATACTGACCTGTTCCAAAATTCTACGGCAGCGCTTTTTTTCGGTGAGATTTGTTTTAAAAAGATCTTCAATAGGTCGATAATTTGAAGCATCATTGATATTTCTACAACAAATAAAATCAGATCATTTAAAAGGATACAATTACTAATAAAATAAACCGTGTGCTTACACAGAATATAAAAACTGCTTGTACACGGTGTTAGACATTTTTAAAAGGACAACTGTGCAGCATGAATGCTGTCATGGGTTAGCACAAGAAAACATTGTATTACTAATTCATTATGTCACCTGGTTGCTTGTTTAGGAACTGCTCACTAATAAGCAAAGAGATATATATAGGAAAATAAACTATTCTGGTACACAGCACTATACACTACAGATCACTAAAAAGTGACTGTCGGCATCTGCCATTATCAGGCTATAATATAATAGAGATACAGATAAATGTCAGTATCTTAATAAAAACAGGAATCTGAATTGAATTTGATTTCATTAAATATATAGCTATTTGATGTGTCGCAATAAACTGCAGTTATGTAAATAACTAATACACTAAATACTTGGTAATGAAAAACATGATGCAAGGAAACATAATATTAAAGAGAGAGTTAAGGGTGTTATTTTCCAGTTTTCTCTTGGTATCTTTTGTTGAAAAGTTGGGGACATAAGCTCAGGAGCATGCACAAATCTGAAGCAGTTTTTCAATTTGCCAGAGAACTAGATGGCAGCAATATTTCCTGCCATGTAGTGTTCCAGACGCCTACTTAGGTATTTTTTTCAACAAAGAATATCATGGGTACAAAGCAAGTTTGATAATAGAAGTAAATTGGAAACTTTTTAAAAATAGTTTGCTCTGTCTGAATTACAATCGAATATATTTGTGTTTCATATCCCTTTAAGAAATGTAAACTCAGTTATAAAGTACTGGATAACAAAAAAGGTTCATCAATGTAAAATAATACATCCTCTCCAAGATAAGAACATTACTAAACAGGTATTACTCCCATAAGGGAACAAACAAATCATCCTCTATGGATAGTACTGCAATTATGTGACTGTGAGGTTCAACCAAAACAATCCAATTAGCAGCCTCTGTTTATTGTGATATAATATCAGCTACTTATAAAACAAAATACCTGACAGCTTTGAAAAGAAAGAAGAGGAAAAAAGAGAGAAAGAAAGAAGAAAAAAGAAAGCAGGACAGAAAAGAATCAGTTTTGATTCTAAAAAAATGCCAAACCTGTTTAGTCTAGTTTAGTTCTACTAAAAATCTAGGAAGGCCAGTTAAAGGGATACTAAACCCAATTTTTAGAGCAGCAATTTTAAGCAACTTTTTAATTTACTCCTATTACCAAATTGTCTTCATTTTCTTGCTATCTTTATTTAAAAAGCAGGATGTAAAAAGCTTAGGAGCCGGTCCATTTAGCCACCAATAAACAAGCATAACTCAGGTTCTGAACCAAAAATAGGCCGGCTCCTAAGCTTTAAATTCCTGCTTTTTAAATAAAGATAACAAGAGAACAAAGAAAAATTGATAATAGGAGCAAATTATAAAGTTGCTTAAAATTGCATGCTCTATCTGAATCATTAAAGAAAAGAAGGTTTAGAATCACTTTAAGTAGGTGCAAGTGTATAAATGTTGTCTCACCGGCACATGACTATCGATTGCTATCCAGGGAATTCTAGAGGAGTGGCTAAGGGTATTTTCACCTACACCTCAGCTTGTGGAATTCATAAAGACTTTATTGCCCCTGTAATGTCTCTTATCTCACGGTCATATCTCACTATTTTAAAGATAAAGAGGTTGTCTCATCTATATTTTAAAAAAACTAAAAAAAAAATTCTCTCTGTTCCAAAGTTTTATTTTCCTGCATATATCAGAGGATTGTTTGAAAGAGGGAGTTTTTCTTTTCATTTTAATGTATTTGTTCTGTAAGGTTTTTAAGGTGTTTTTGTGATGCCGGTATCCTTCTCAGTGGAGCTTATTCTATGATAACGTTATAGATGCGGTTCCATTTATTATAATTGAACATAACATGCAACTCGCAGCTGTGACAAGGAGTAGGTACAAAACTCTTTACATGCAATATTGTGACAAGCGTTTGTTATGTGAAATATTGGTTTCGCACACAGGTTTTGTTGAATCTAGGCCAATAGGTACCTAAATTATTTCATTAATAACAGAATTCATGGCAAACCTCTCAGCCCTCATTGTCTGTATACTCTGAGCTAAATGCTATGTGGTGCCCCAGGTGTACAGAAACTACTTAGAACCACTGGCAGATACATAATATATTCTAACCAAGCTGTACATAAATACAATACAAATGTTATTCTTCTTGAAATATATTAACTGAATACCCTTAAAAACACTTACATGGCCAAAAGTTCCAGAGCACTTAGTCTGTCTTTACTAAATGTAAAACAATTAAGTATATTCACCACTTTTGCCGCAGTAATTGCAACCATTTTCTAGAGGAAAGAAGGAATAAAGAGAGGAAACATACATTAGTTATTCATTTTATTTGATTGACCTAATATTATTTTAATATTTGACTTATCAGCAGTTCCTACATGTTTATTCTTTTGGAACATAGAACCGTTTCTCCCAACTAAAGAGGTCAGCGTCAGTTGCACATAATCATTTTACATGTTGGTCTTTGCTTTTGTTAAAGGGACATTATATACTCGTTTTTTCTTTGCATAAATGTTTTGTAGATGATCCATGTTATAGCCTATAAAGCTTTTTTTTTATAGTTTTGCTTATTTTTAAATAACATTGCGCTGATTTTCAGAATCCTAACCAAGCCCCAAAGTGTTAGGAGAATACTGATGTATACCTAATCCAGCTTGCTCCTGTTTGTGTAAAGAGTCTTTTCATATGCAGAGGAAGAGGGAGGGGTGTCTGAATATTTCCCACTTTCAGTGGGTGTTCTAACTAATCCTTTTAACAGAGCTAAACTGGGAGCTTCTAAGTAAGTTTTTAAAAGGTTTTATACTGGATTTTTAGATCAGTATCTGTGCATCTTATTCTTTATAGTAGTGTCTATTACATGCAGTTAAATAAAAATTGATGTATACTGTCCCTTTAATTTCAATAAATAAAGACATGGAACTGAAGGAAGGTAGAAACCATTTTTTATCAGACATATACAACAGGACTAAAAAAAAATACATTAATCTAGAAAATGATTAATAATTAAAGGGACAGTCTACACCTTAGTCATCTTAAAGTCTTACCCTAGATTAAGCTGCAAATAGCCTCCTGCACCCTTTCTATATCATGCACGGGCATAGACGTGCAGGGTCAGTAGTGCTAAAATTATATGTTCTAATGAATAAGAGCATATCATTTTTGCACTACAATATCCCGTTAACAATGTAACCGCATTTAAAACTCCCAATTTCCTTACACCAACTCCTTGACATAAATTGGATAGATCTTGGCTAATAAACCTCTCTCCTGCACTTGATATACATCTTTGCATTTATGCTACTGATATAGGACACAACAGGATCTTATTTACATTTTATTGTATGTGAACACTATTTTTTTAAGCATGTAAATGTCATTACCTGTAGTGTATTTATTTCATTTCTAGTTCTATGATTCCTTATACAGACATCATTGTTGTGAAAGAATTTTCAGACTTTAGGAAATCATGATGCTCTCAATAATAAAATCACGTAACATGTAAAAATATGAACAAATGAACCAGGGTGGTTAACCTTTTTAGGAGTGTGGACCCAAACTGACAATAATCTTCTAAAAAACTTCTCTTAAATGTCCTGTTACCTTTCTCAAAAATATAATTGGACATAAAGAAATATTAGAGTAATTGGTTTTAATTAATATATATATATACATACAAAAGGAATTTAACACATTTTTTGCGTTAAATTGTGCATGTCTCACACACTTTGTAACCTGCAAATGCTGAAAATCAAATAGCTAATTTATGCTGTTTGCAGCATTTTTTTTAATTATTTATAATTATTTTATTGAGATTTCAAGGATATTGAGTACAGACATTACATAGTAGAGCATAAGAGTTTTACAATGATATTATGTAAAAAAAAATATCTTCATAAGAGATAAAGTTACAAATGTGTCTACATGGAATAAATAATTAATCAAATATGAAACCTATATTTTACGGATAAACTATTCTCTAATTACTCATAAGGCCACTTTTGGACCTATAATCGCACTGGTGATAGAACAGATCTAGGGTCACCCATGGACCCAAACAAGTAGTTGGCATAAGAATGCAATAAATTCTGCATATGAAACAGTAATACACTATAAAGTAAATGAAACAATAAACCCAGGCTTACTTAGACAATATAGAGACATAAAAGCATGAGCTGTAATCAATATAACAATTTGGTATGCATATAGAAGCTAGAGTTCACTCGCAAAGTATTTAAAGGGACATTATACACTCATTTTTTCTTTACATAAATGTGTTGTAGATTTATATAGCCCATAAAGTTTTTTTTTCTTTAAATGTATAGTTTTGCTTATTTTTAAATAACATTGCTCTGATTTTTAGACTCCTAACCAAGCCCCAAAGTTTTAGGAGAATACCAACAGATACCTACTCCAGCTTGCTCCTGTTTGTGTAAAGGGTCTTTTCATATGCAAAGGAAGGGGGAGGGTCTTATTTCCCATTTGCAGTGGGCTTTCCAACTACCTTTTCAACAGAGCTAAACTGAGAGCTTCTAAGTAAGTTTTTAAACAGTTTTATACTGGATTTTTATATCAGTATCTGTGCATTTTATTCTTTATAGTAGAGTATATTACATGCAGTTATATGAAAATGAGTGTATACTGTCCCTTTAAAGTATTCCTATTATAGCTATTGTTGGATCAACTAATAGAAGTTTCTAAAAAGCCTAAATGTCCACCTCTAAAACAAAATAAAATGCTAAATAATGTTTAAAGGGACATAATACTCATATGCTAAATCACTTGAAAGTGATGCAGCATAACTGTAAAAAGCTGACAGAAAAATATAATTTGAACATCTCTATGTAAAAAAGGAAGATATTTTACCTCAAAATGTCTTCAGCTAATAAGAGTAAGTAAGGCCTGTGTAAAAATGTATCTTTCAGTTACTGCCCAGTGGCAGGTTACAAAAAAGGCAGAAATGAACAACAGCCAATCAGCATCAGCAGTCATGAACTCTTTTACTGTGATCTCATGAGATTTCACTTAATTCTCATGAGATTTCATAGTAAACTTCCTTAAACTGAATAGGGAAATAAGATTATGTGCATTAAGCTCGCTCCCTTGCCTGTCCCGGGACAGGCATACTGATTTGCTGCTTAAAGTCCTTTACAATGGGGTGTGAATATTTAGGACATTTTGAGGTAAAATATCTTTCTTTTTTACATAGAGATGTTCAGGAGATATTTTCTAGTCAGCTTTTTGCAGCTATGCAGCATTACTTTCAAGTGTTTCAACATTTAAGTATAACGGCCATTTAAGGTGGCAAAATAGGTTCAATCCCATTCTGTAATTAAATAATTTAGAAAATTAGACACAGTAAACCACAATGCCTCAGCCACTGACAATTGGCCAAATACCCAATGTAAAGGGTGTGAGAAAAAAAAACAGAACAGAGGATACTAAACGGACATGAAACCCTTTTATTTCTTTCAGGATTCAGGTAGAACATATGATATTTAACAACTTTCCAACTTACTTCTATTATCACATTTACTTGATTCACTTGATATCCTTTGCTGAAGGAACAGCACTGCAGTACTGAGAGCTAACTGCTAACTGAACACATCTAGTCAGCCAATCACAAGAGACAAATGTGTGCGGGCACAAATCACCAGCTAGCTCACACTAGTGTCGGATATGTACATATTCTTTTTCAACTATGGATACCAAGAGAACAAAGTACATTTTAAAAATAGAAGTGAATTAAAAAGTGTCTTAAAATTACACGTTCTATTGATTTATGCAAGTCTAATTTTTACTTTTCTATCCCTTTAAATAATATATAAAGAGTGCTCGTACGCCATAATTTCAAATATATATGTACTATAATTAGAGCATATAATATATATATTGAAAAGAAAAGTAGTCAAAATATAATAAAAAAAAGTATCAGAACATCCTATTAATAATCACAAAAAGAGTCCTCATAAATGTGGACACCCCCATTAGCGAAGACCCTTATAGTAAAATATAACTTGTATTAGCTGACAGGGGAGAACCACGATTAACCATGGCTTACCCAAATATCACACATAAAATGAAAAAACACAAATAGTAAACAGGAACACAACCTAGCATTTTAAGGGGTGTGAATAATAACAATATGTTGGAGTAAGTCTCAGTATTGCTTTCTAGTGGGAGAGTCAACTGTATCTGTATCGGTTCAGATTCTAAGTGCACAGAGAGATAAATTTTATGAACAGTTTAAGTCCTCCGAAAACTATCTTCTTAACCTAATGAAGAAAGGGAATTACCGGTAAGGTAGTCTGTTGTAAAAATTAGTTACGCAAGATCAAATCTTCCATCTAGTAGAAATGAGACTCAGGACACCCCTGACCATCTCTAGGCCAAAGATCTCACCTACCAGGGTCCCAAAATATCCATTGGTCTTACTCAGACAGCATTGAAAGTCCTCAAAAATCCAGTGCAGAGAGCGATATACTTTTACAATGTCTTTCCCCCCAAGTACCACCAACTTCATCTCACAACAACTCAGATATTTCTGCCCCTCTGCCACAATGTTCTGCAGGGTTATGGACTAATGCTCTTTGCAACTGTAAACTTACAGATGGCTGTATAAGGCCAGTACTTTCATATACAATCTGTCCTGTATTGGATAATATCCTATAGCTGGCCATCATCTCCACCAAGGCTACAGGGATCAGTTCTCCAGGCATAATAAGTATCTCAAATAATCCAGTCTCTTTCTGATCCTCTCTGTTATGGTTTGCAGCCCATAGCTGATCTCACTGGTGTCCCTGGTGAAGCCATTTGTCCAGAAAATGCTACCACCAGACACTGCAACTTAG
Organism: Bombina bombina; assembly: GCF_027579735.1. Taxonomy (NCBI): domain Eukaryota; kingdom Metazoa; phylum Chordata; class Amphibia; order Anura; family Bombinatoridae; genus Bombina; species Bombina bombina. The sequence continues at coordinate 1,091,615,513 of NC_069501.1, read as the reverse complement.
ACTTGTGTGAGGGTAGGAAATCAGACAAACGTCCACATTCTGCCTCCAATTGTATACAGAAATGATTATAGTAAATATTCAAAAGGCTCTCTATTGCACCAAATTGAGCGTGAATATAGGTCGCCATCTGTGAAATAAAATTATTGCCCGTACAATATGCCTCATGTCTAAGATTTACTTGATTAGCAAAAAACTTGAAAGAGCATCCAGTTTCGGTGTCCTGTTGTATTTCTTTAATAGTTCCTATCGAACTACAGAACATCTCATTGAGAAAGGGTGTAGGATCTTAGGCTGCCTGCTTGTTTTCTTTAGAAGACCGGGCCTCGTCTGTGACTATACTCGATCTGAGAAGGCGCAGTATCTTGCTGCACCAAAACATATCTTCTCAGCTGCAAAAGGTGTTTAGCATACTATTTCTGCTCTTTACACAGCTCAAATGTGCTTGAAGACAGAGATATTTGTAGATTTCATGCGCACACTGCACAAGCCCGCAGAGAAGCCATCCGTTAAGATGACCCTTACCGGACATCCACCTGTTTGCAGCATTTTAAAGACCTATGCTACAGATTTTGCTTTTTGGCTTCTTTAGGGAGGAATAAATAAAGCATAAGTTTTACACAAAAGCAAAAGGTGTTTAATATCCTTTATGGCATAATTGATGGAGTCATATAAAAAAATAAATTAGCAAGCAGTGCAATTGCAGTCAGTAAAACTGAACAGCATTGTGGCAGCCTTGAGGCAGAGTTGAATAAAAGAGCAAATGACCAAATAATAAATGCCAAAGTTTGACCCAGGTTGCACTAGAGTTTGGTGTTTATTCAAAAACTATTGTGTGCACATAACAAACCCCCATATTTAGCAAAATTACTTAATAATGCAAAAATAAATACATTATAGATACATTTTATACATGCTGGCTCATGACAGAAACAAAAAGGAAACTGTTTCCTTGTATACTCCAGGCTCTTAATGCTATTATGCACACTCCAGAGTATCCGATTTTATATCAACACAAGGCAATGATTCCGCTCTATTTTCCTTATTTGGTGTTCATCTGGGCACTTAATGCTATGTTGCACACACCAGAGAGACCAATTGATATTGTAAAGACATACAGGAAAATATACTGTTAGCAAACTTAAAAATAACAGTAATTGGTTGTCATACCAGTTCCTCCGTACAAGCTCCACTTATGATACATGCTGATGGGGCAGCTTGAACACACTCAATTACTGAGCATACCATGGATCCTCTAACTTTTACCAGTGTGCACTCCTTTCTTTTACAAAGAGGAACTCCAAATTATCTGTTACATACCATGACCGTTTCGCTTTGCCACATATCCCGGTCCTTCAGCATGTATCATGCAGCATGTTGATAGCCAACCGACTCCAAAATTTAGTCTGTGACAGTAATGTTTGTATAGAGCGCCAGAAGATGCGTTAGGCCCCTCCAACAAAATGGGCTAGTCTAGGGCATTATTATGCACACACAA